>NC_053453.1:42955108-43128530 GCF_015227805.2 Hirundo rustica | reverse complement strand
ACATTTTGTGTTCACTAGGAGTCAGGTATGAGACATAGCCAATATCATACATTTCAATATTAAATCTCTCTTAGTCAGATAACTCAACGTTTCATCCACTTTGTTTACAGCACATCCTTACACATTCTTACTTAAAACATAAAACAAAATTTTGACTTATAATAGAAAATACAGAAAACAGCAAAATTTATATTATATTGTAAGCAAGACTTAAGAACTGAAGACTTATTTTATCACCACTGCCTCTAAACTTGATAACATTATGTTTCTTTTAAATAAAAAGTAAAAAATATATGCTGCAGAGATAATAAAATTATTAATTTCTCTATTTTACTTTTGTAAAAATAAATACATAAGACATTTGCAATATTATGAATAACATAAAAATACATAAAATCAAAGTAAACCTCAATTCCATTTAATTCTTCATTAGAAAGTACTGGCAGGTTTCTGCAATAACTGTGTATACATATATATAACTGTGTATATATATATGTCCGGTATTTTAGGAGTCTAAGAAACAGTTAAGTATGAAGTTTCTGAATAATTGCTGTAATTATTCATCTATGAACTTAATGAAAAATTCAGTAATGAATTTAAAAAATGTGCTCCTATGAAGACATCGAAAGAGAGAGATCACTTCTCAATAACTGTTTTTATAAAGCAAAATTGCCCATATCAAAAGGTGTCCTTTAAGAAAAGGAAGCAGTCTCTTCATTAATGGTCTTCAAAATAACATTTTTAAACATATGGGAAGGGGAAGGGGGAAAGAAAGGAAAAGAAAGGAGAAGAGAAGAGAAGAGAAGAGAAGAGAAGAGAAGAGAAGAGAAGAGAAGAGAAGAGAAGAGAAGAGAAGAGAAGAGAAGAGAAGAGAAGAGAAGAGAAGAGAAGAGAAGAGAAGAGAAGAGAAGAGAAGAGAAGAGAAGAGAGAAAAAGAACTGTCTAACTTTCTAAATTAGCAATTCTTTAAATATTGTGATAGCCTCCTCTAACTTGAACTTCATCCAGCACTCATTGCTGCTGGTAATATAGCAGCATGGATATTTCAGGCAATGCAACTATGGATGAGGCAGGTACTCTGAGGATCTCACTGAAAGAAAGTGCAAAACAGAGACAAATACTCATAAGCCTATTATTTTTTTATTATTTTTAGCCATCATCCATAAATGAAGGCTAAAGAAAGGCTGCAATTTCACAGCACTGAGGCCATCAGGAAGTAGCAACAGCTAAAAGAGAGAAGAGATTTCAAGCAAGGAAGTCTTCCAAACTTAAAAATTGCCTTTAACAGCTCTGAGTAGTTGGCTTAATTCTATGGTTTGTGTTTTCTAGTATTTTAATACTGCTATGTTTGCTTTTCATTAATGACCAATAAATTGAAAAGCCAGCACTGGCATTTTTAGTTTAACTGACCGTCTTGCAATCACGGGGTTTGTTTCCTCATCTAGTTCAGACTATCAAAGTTAATGACATTCTTCTGACACTTTCATCAGAGACTAGGGACAACTGACAAGCTGTACTTTCTTGCCATACTTTAAGCTCTTTCTCGACCAGTGACACACTGGCTGGCAGCGTGTTGATTCAGAGTCTGCTGAAAGGAAATGGGTTATTTAATGCCATTTCCAGCCAGTCTGACTAATCTGTTAGTTCTGCGCTGCAAAGAACATGTACATGGTCACAAGATAGTTTGGAACACTAGATGAGTATGGAACGGTTAGTATCATCATTTGAGGTCATATGCCACAGACTGTCTAAATTACCTCCAAAATGAGACATGGAAGGGTGTTTGTTTCTGAAAATTTATGTTCTCTAGCAGATGACAACCACATTACCTTACCCTACTTTTTTTCAGCTTTTATACTCTTAAATTTAACATGAGAGAAAAAAATAATGGCAACTTATTTCTTTTTGTCTTATTCTGATTTCCTATGGAAAAGTGATCTGAAGTTCCTTTTTATTTTTTCCTTGTGTAGTACAAGCAGCAAATTTTGGAACAAACTGATCTGCTTTGTTATTTCAGAACAAAAGATATTTTAGAATGCAAATGTCCATAATAGGACTAGGGATCTTAGAGATTTGTTGGAAAGAACATGTTTCTCAACCACTTGAGAGCATGCTGGGTCTCCAGTCTAATTCAATGTGTTTCATAAAAAAAGTTAGGGGTATGAGTTTACTTATTTAAGCAAAGCCTTTAAGCACATTAAGGATTTAAAACCGAACTTACTTAATTGCTTTGCTGTATTTGAGTCATAATGATTATTGCAATAATTAGTGTATGCTCAGTTATTTCTTGTCAGTGCAAGCATTTAAGGGTTATTGAATGTAATAAACTGATTAATAATATTTGCAGTGAGAGAAGGAAATATAATTATCTTTAATATAGTGAAAATACATTTTACTTTATAAACTCCATCCCTCCTCATGCAACAAAGGGTAACAAACTTGTGAGAACATTTGAATATTCGCCAAGTGTTTGAGGTTTCTGTTGAGTTCTTGGTTGTTTGGGGGCATTTGTGTGGGGAAGGTGGGAGCGTTGTTTCTTTGTTTGGTTTGTTTTTGCTTGTTGATGAGGGGGGATGGTGTGGCTATTTGTTGGAGAAGAATTGCTTTGAGGAAATGCTTCAAACAGGAAACAGGCAAGTTTTCAAAAACTATGTCTGTCCCATTTTTGCCTTCTGGTCTGAGCATCCAGGCTTCACAGGTCGTGAACTACCTCTCAATTTGGATGGCTGTTTTGGCCCCCAGTCCTTTAAGGCTGTTTTCCTCCTAACTGGAACCCAGAATCATTGAGATCTTAAATCTCATGCACACATAAGAACACAGAACTGGAAAATGTGTAATTTTTAGGCAGCAGTTTATTCCTCATGTCTTGAAAACAAATTTTCCCATGCTGTGACCCACCTTCTCTGTTAGCTTCCAAGACTGTTTTCAACTCTGAAGCTTCCTGTTTTCTACAAATTTGTGGAGGGAGGGAAGGGAAATGCCTTTTAATAGTAATTTTAAGATGTTCTGATTTTAATTAATCTTTCAAACACCAAGTTTCTCATTAAACCAGATTACTATTTTGACTTTTAACAGTGACAGCACTAGAAAAATTAATCAGTTTTTTGTTGTTTGGTTTTTTACCTGAGCATTCATAGATTAGAAATCAAAAATTCAAAATTCACTTACAAGCAAGCTATTTTAAATATTCATTTTGAAATTTCCACTTAACAGTAAATTGATAGCATTCCTTTTCTTCCTTAGACTTATTCCTTAATAAATTAATCTGGTCAAAACATAGAACACAGTGGCTGTTCTAACTACTATATTATTCAAAAAATTTGGAAACATTGACATGTTTGAGGTGTTGCATTAAGAAATTCTAAGATTTTCAGTAAGATTTATGGACAGTATCAATTTACTTGGTGTTATATTGGTATGCTTTATAAAACTGGAAAAAAACCTACAAGATTGTTTGAAAGCATGTTGAAATCTCAGTTTTGTACAATACATCATGCTTAAAAACTAGTTTTATTCACAAATGTATTAGTCCAATTAATCTCAAGTAGGAAAAATTCACAATCAAGAAACAGCAATTGCAAAAAAGACACAGCTGTGTTATCACCTTGATTTTCCAGAGTATATTTTCACACAAGTATGATTTTAGATTTAGGTAAGATAATCATAACACACAGTTACCTATAAACTAAATATACATTGTTTTCTTCTGCTGCATCAGTAATATGGACTTCTCTTGAGTATGTATGGTCTTCTAGCTTTGTTCACATGTAGCTGCCGTTTCAGAATATAGGGATTTTTTCTCTTCATGATTTCCTTTTCTTGGCTTGAGTTCTCTAGATCAAAAGTGTCTTGCTGAAGTAAGTGTAGGACACAAGAAGAGACACACTGTTATCTACTTTTTTGGGTAATGAAGATTATAAACTCCTCAAAATTTTAATAAAATATTATTTTAACATCTGTCACTAAGAAAAATCTTTACTATATTAGCTGCACCATTAATTAAAAAAAAACCAGGAAGACAAAACTCAAGGCACAAAACTAAAATCAGGGTAAAGATGAGCTGAGCCCTACAGAAGTGGTTTGAATTCCACTTCAACAAATTAGATAATTGCTTTTGACTAGAGAGGAAAGCTGGTATAACCTCCTTAGATTAAAACTCAAATTGACTGAAAGTTTTCTAATGACTATCATTCTGCTATCACACATCTAGGTTAAACACCTACATGCACTGCTTGTTGGTTTCATCTTTTGAGAAATATTTTAGTCTACAACTTCCTGCAAAGCAAGAAACTGTGATTAAGACATATGGGTTATTGCATATTTGGTTCCAGGGTAGCTCCTTTCCAGCAAGAAATGCACTGAGGAGGAGAGTCTTCAGAAAACCTGGTTCTCAAAGAGGCTGCAGTCCTTTGCATGGACCACCCCAACTATTATGAGGATTGGGAATATAGAGTTATGACTCGGCAAAGCAAACCAAAACAAGCAAAAACCCAAACAAACGAACGAAAACCAACCAACCAAAAAAATATCTGGATTCAGCTAGACTGTACATGAACTTGAGATAGATGAGGAAATTTGCTTTACTGGAAAGTGGGTAGTAACACTGAGTTATCTTTTTTTCACTACACAAAGCAGCTTTTACTGTAATAGCTAACAATGCAAGTGGATTGCACCTAGCATGCTTTACTGCAATCACTGTAATCACTGTACTAAAATAAATATCACAAATGGACTATGAACAATCGCTATTTAAATGCAGCAATCTTCATGCAATCACAATGTAAACTTCCAGGATCCTCTTTAGGTTGTAGGGGAACAAAAAGCAGGAGTTACTTTGCCATCAGTTTCCTAGTAATGATAAGAAAACCAGAGTACCTAGTAAAATGGTAGGTACACAGGGGCATGTATCCCTGCATCTTGGATCCCATTTGCCTTAGGCTCTTAAAACAGAAACACTGGATACATTTATTTATTTATCTAGAGTAACTTCATGTCTGTTAAGCAGATATTAATTATGTTCTCTGGCATAGTGATAGCTTTCATATGTTTATTTGGTTATCTGGAATGGCTACAGAGTGGAGAAAGCAAGTTAAGAAAAGTTCTCATTTATCCATGGGTCATTGTAAGGAACATACTCTCAGGTCATTAGAAACTGCACTAATTCACTACTGTTACTGAGAGAGGCATATTAGAAACATTAGAGAATACAAAAAAGGGACAGAAAGCTCAGACAACGGAGGTGGAGGTCACATGGATATGGATTTTTACAGCATTACTACAACATGCATTTGTGACAGTTTGTGTTACCTCCCAATGCTGAAAGGCTCTGCTGTGGCAAACTTTTTGGAGTTGATGCACTGTCAGCATTGCTTCCAAGCTGAAGCCATCCAGAGAAGCAGGGAACTGTCTTCCTGGAACCAGATCCTCCTCATCTACCTCTACTGTTTCCCCCATTTGATTGTTTATCTTGTTGACAAGATTGCAGACATTTAGCAGGGTCATTTTCCAGTAAGGAAGTTTTGCTCTGTTAATCTGAAAATAAAAACACCCACAATTTAACATATTTTGAGTTTTTTGTAATCATGTGCTACATCCATATGTTTCGTTACAAACAAGTTTCTGTTTCTGAAGTGCTTTTCATCTGGTCAATGTTTAAACAATAATTAGACTGCTGAACTTCGGACAACTCATTTATTACACACACCAAGTCTGCTTCCTTGCAGCCTTTCCCCCCAGGTCGATATAAATGATGAAAAACTCAACTGCTAAAAAATGGAAGCATTTCATAGTCATTCTGCACAGGTGCAAACAAAAACACAGATGGAAATTAATAAAATATAAATTCACAGGTTTAAATAAGGATAATGAATCAAACCCATGGGATAAATTCCCAGCTCAGGAATCCAAGCTGGATGCCTGTGGTTAACTAGATGCTCCTCCCTAGTTCAGAACAAATTACAGTCATCTCAAAATTCCCTGAGAAAAGAAATGGAGTCCCTGCGTCAGGATAAACTGTCTGATTAGTCTGGGCCTGAAGTTATAGAATCTGTAAGCCACAGGAGAGTTTTGGATGCTGGAAAGTCAAGAGCCTGGGAGATGTTAATTGAAGGTTTATGGGCTTAGAAAAATGGAGAAAAGATAAAACATAGCTGAGAAAACAAAGTATTCCTGATTCGGTAACTGGACCAAAAAACTGAGACCAACAGTATTTAGGTGGCCTGTCACTAGAGGACACAAAGAGAAAATGATACACACTCTCTGACTCCAAGAAGGAAGCTGAAGAAGAACCTCTTTATTTACAAAGACCTCGTTTTTATAGGTTCTGAAGAATGATCAGGGATTGAAGAACAAGGTTACTACCTCTCTATCCTCACTGGCCAGATTAGAAGTCAATCAGTTGACTCTCATCAGAAAGGAATGTAGAAAACATGATGTTTACTGTACATACTGTGAGAATTCAGCTACAGATCTGTAAACATCTCACAAAAGCTCACATAATACGGCAACAATGGCCCATAATGATCCTGTCCAGAGATGTTACAGAAAGGTAGAAAAAAGGAAATTTCACCATGGTTTGTCTCAAATTTTGCTAGTTCCAGTATCTTGCATTATGTATGAGGTTTTAAATCATTTAAAAGAAATACTGATAAGCATATTTTTTACTTTTCTACTGGTACTCTTTTTTCCAAGCGGTTGTGGCAATAGTCTTCCTCTATTTTGATTATCAATAGGCAAAATTAAATTTAAAACTGAATTCCTATCTCATTTACTGCTTTTCACGATTTTGCCATTTTTTTCATTCTCCCACTATTAATCATTTCTTCTGCACTGTATTCCTTTTAGTGCTGAGTATAGAATTTAGTTTCCTTAAACTAGAAGTGGTGACATAGCAGTCTCCAATCAAAAGCCACATAGCAAATTCTTATTTATTCCTGTCTAGGATTTCCTTGGTGTGCACATTAGGATTAAAATTTGCCTATGAACTGAAATGTAGTTGCTTCTTTTCCTGCATGTACAAATTTAAATATTGGTATGACAATAACACAGACATCCCCTTTCACACATATTTGACAGCACTAATTGAGAGTGTGGATGCCTTGCTTACTTGGCTGAACACAGGTAATCACATAACCTTTCTTTAGAGCACCTTCCTAACAAAGGGGTCTTGCATGCAAATTTATGTACATTCATCACACTTGACTATTTTTTGAGGGTGAAGAAACAAGAAAAGTTGGCATTGCTCTTAACATTAGTTACAAAAAGTTTTCTTTTGGCCATGATCATTACTCCAACATACATATGGCACATGCGTGCCCCTCAGAATCAGAATGATTTAGCCTTTTAACAAAACTGCTGTGTATTCTCAGATTTCTGACAATGTTCCAAAAAAGTAAGATTATTTTGTTTTGAGATTAGGAAAACAAATCTGAAATCTTATTTGGAAGCTTGTAATTGGTTCTGCACTCTTTACTTTGAGGTCATCTATTGTCCCATTGAAGTACTCTAGTTAGTCTATCAAATTATTTAAGAAGGTGTGACAGTTTCAAAATAAAATTAATCTCTTTGCAGAATATCTAATTTTATTAACAGAAGTTAAACTAGGGAAAAGACCAAATGTGCAATGCAATTTCAAAATGTTTTTTGGTCCATTTTAATATATTTTTGAAATATAAAAATATGGAGATTCCCATGACAAATGAGGAGGCTTCTCCAGTTCACTTTTCTCTCTTGGGTATACAAAAGAAATGTGAGCTAGCACATTTAGCAACAGCTAAATTGCAATAGAGCATAGAATCAAGAGGCAGTGCTACATGAGAAAGTGAGATTTCTGAGTTAAGTAAGTACCAAAAATATTCCAGTGGATGGAAACAGAAGAGTAAAAGACAGGGTAATTTTTCATGCTTTCCTGAATAATTCATAAAATCTTTTTGATCTAAAGTTACTACTTTATGTCAGTCTGATGCACATCCATGTATGAAGGAACTTTCCTCTCTGTATTAGTAAAATACTTAAACAGCAGATTTCCTTAGGTAAAAATTGTCTTAGCTCCTACTTATGAAGTTAGGAGAAAACAAAATTGCAGTGCTGTCTGCAAACTTCTAACTAATACTGCATTTGTTAAGGGAGTCTCATTCCTATTAATGCCATACATATATCACTTAAAAGTATTTTTACTTGGGTACACCTGCTTCTACTTACTGCTACCATTAATAACTCAGTCAGAGTGAGTTTTGGGTTATTTTAACTGAATGTGGTGTTTCCATGTCCAGTCACTGAACAAAGCAGTCACATTATTTTTCTGCTCCACTATTACAGCAAGCATTAAAATAGGACTGCTTAGCTTTTTGCATAGTGGAAAATATCTGAGGCAGTTATCTTAAAGGTATATGTAAAAAAACTGTTAAGGATGATGATAATCCAAATGTTCAGATTAGTTTACAATATGTGATATATTTAATATTACAGGCATTTTATTTTATATTTTATACATTTATATATATTTTCCACACAGGTCTAAACAATATCAACTACAGTAGCTCAATGCGTTTTGCAAAATTCCTACACAAAAAACAAGGAACCCCTATCTGCCAAGACAGAACTCATTTTTTCAAGAGTAACTTGAAAAATATCTGGGAATGATCTGAAGAAACAAAGGAGACTGCAGTATGAACTAGGATTTGAAAGGTATATGAATACTGAAGTGAATATGATGTATGTATTTCCACTATTGAACATGCTTGTAAAATAAGAACCAGATATATAATTTCTCACCCTTCATAAATATTGAAAGAGAATTTAAGATCATCTAAGAAATAAGCTTATTTCCTTCTTTGACAACAGTCTCATCCTATGCAAGACAAAAGAGATTCCCAAGTTATAGTTTATATGATATTTTATTTCCATTTCTGGTTGAATGATATCCCTAATAGTTTGTTTAAGATATTTCTTTTGTTACAATCCATCCACACATCCCAAATGCTATTTTTCATTAGGAAAAATGATATCTGCTTTTTACATTCGTGTCTTTATCTAGTAAACGCAGATAACAAGCAAAGTCAAAATGAAGTACAAAATCCCAAGCTAGTGTATGATCTCTATAGTTTCTTTCCACAACAGTAGTTGAATTTTGTTCAGATTGTAACCATAGAAATAATATCTTTAATTGGATATAGCATTGAGTTCTTTTAAAGAAGAAGTTCTTCCATGGTGTATATTGATGCCTGTAAACCTAATTAATTTTTATGTGATGACTGAGTCAGGAAGTCAGTAGCTCCTAGGTATAGTTCCTTCTATTTTTAGGCAGCTCCTTGGACAAGGAGGCTAAGCTCTCTGGGCAAATACAGTCATAAATAGGCATTCTACAACAATGAAAAGTCAGTTGGTCCATGACTTCAGAAAATTAATGTTGGGTGGGATCCCAAAGGCGGAGTATATTCTGGAGTATATTCTAGGGATGATATATTCTTCGAGGAATACTCCCCCCCCCCTCCCCCCCCCAGTAACATAATCTTGGTCTTTTTTGAATTCAAAATATTATTCAGGCAACTAGTGGTTTCAGGCAAAAATTTAGGAAGCTGGAAATAAAGTTATCTCTTTAATATGAATAGAGTTTTCTATTTAAAATGAAAGCAAGACAGGAGATAACTGTCCACATATTTTTTGACAAGTCAGCTTTTGTTGTTTTACCAGATCTTCCAAATGGCTTTTTGGATTTTATTTTAGAAAAAAAGAGCACTTTAAGTACTTGTTTGATCCTTGTATCTTGGTTCAGATGTAACAGCAGGGAAGGATGACAAACTGTATTAGGTGTTGAAGACAGGTTGCAATAAGCATGAACTACTTCTTTAAGGATGGAGAGTGATTCAGCATATAGGTGACTTTAAAGAGCAACTTGAAAAGGGGCAGCAGGCACTGGACAGCAGTCTGTGAAGTTAAAGGCATAAGGCAATTCTTCCTGTAATATTGGATAGACTACTTGCAAAAGGTGTGCTTAAGCCCTGGTGTAGTCTTGATACTACAGTCCACAAGTGTCTACTTAGGTAGATTTTTGTTCTGTCAAATACTAAACCCACAGGTGATAATCCGTTTTGCTGCACTTTTAGATCTCATCTTTCATAAGCAGTACTTTTTCCCCATCTTAATGCTGTTTAAATTGTTAGGATTTCCTTTACTGATTACCAAGTCAGTGTCAAATCCTGTTACTGCAATTTAGCAGTAATTGCCTGCAAATGGAACCAGAATTCAGGCACAATACAGGACAGGTATTACACACACCATCTTCAAATGTGTCTATCACACCACAGCCATAATTTGTTGTAATGAGGGTTAAAATCTAGCAGCAGACACATGAAAAAAAAAAAGAAAAATCAGTAATGAATGGGATAGTGATATTACTCTTGTAGATTTGATACACAGTTTTTAGTGTTTCCACCATGTCTTGCTTTGATGTCAAGAGATGACATATATTCAACTAATGAATTTTAGATGGTGATTTAAGGCAGAATAATGCAGAATTAAAGCAATGTCTCCAACACAGCTCTACTGCTTCTGTCAACTTCAGGTGTCAGTTCACTGTGGTAAACACCCTACGGAAGCTGAATAGCAAGCTACATGACATCAAAAAACATAAAAGTATTATAGCAAACATCATGACATTATTAACTGGAGCAATATATTTGTGCATTTGGAGTTACCTGATCTTGTGTTCTGTGATGAGAGGGAGGAAAAGATGGAATTTACGTTTACTGATCCACTAAAGTCAGTAGCAGAAATACCAATAGCTGCAGGGTTTTATTCCAGGGCATGCTATGCTTTGCTGCACAGCAAAACAAAACATTTTTGTCAGCCTGCTACATTTAAATATGTCTCAGAAAAAGTGTAGTTACTATGTCTTTCTGTACCTTAGAAAAGTCAGTGGCCAACACGTTTATTTGTAATCTAAGGTTACCTCATGCTGGTAAAGAACATAGAGCTCTAAGAACTGCCAGACCAGATAAAGAAAATGCATTTTCTGACCTCATACTTTTTTTAGTCTATCCAGAGGAAAAGGCCACATATACGTAAATACAATAGATGCAGAAGTCTTCCTGGCAGGTTTGTCTTTAACCTTCAACTAGTCATTGGCTTATGGAAATTTCTTTTTTGGGAGAGAAATTTTTAATTTCTCATTTAATTTTCCATTACATTTAAGTACTACTTAAACTTTGCCTTTAAACCTTTAAACTACTAAACTTGCCTTTAAACCCATAGCACTCATTTCAGAGTTTGTTCTTTATATGCTGATGAAGATATATCAGACATATATATTTCATAGATCATTTATGGAAGATAATTGTGTTGAGAAGGTGTCTATCAGCCTGTCCAATACATACATGCAGCACTTTCCATTTCACCTCACAATATGAGGTTTTCACTGAATTTTTATATATTCATATTTATTAACATAAACATTATTCACAGTCTGGAAACCTGACAAGGAAATGCCATTTACAAAGTCAGTATTTTCACAGTCATGTCCCCATGTCCCTGTACTAATGCTATGATTAAAATCCTAAACCAAAATTGGCATAAGTATTAACTATTTTTGCTTTATGATTGTCCTAATTTTATATGCATAGAGGAAGAGTTCTGCATAAAAATAGCACTTAGAAATTTGACTCAAGGTTAATTTAGCTTTCATCAGGCATAATCTTATTGGAAACACATTTCTTCACATAAATTTACATCTCTGTACACAGTTTTGACAGTTTAATGAAAGTACCAGTGTTACAACTGAGGAACACGTTTAGTGTGTCACATCAACACCTTTAAATTTTCTTTGAACTGGAGAAAATCTTGTGCCAAAGTAAAACCTAACACTGAACTTTTCTGTCTAGACCATAGATCATTACTTTGTGCAAAGACTTTTGGGTTTGTAATGAGAATTCATTTGTCCCTCCCTGTCAGGTAAAGGAAGAAAAATAATTACCTTTGATGTGTACATATTGGTCAATAAATCTGCTTCTAATGCTTTCATTTCCTCTTCTGAATCTGGGAATAAACCAGAAACATATGTTTATTATGTGATCATAAATCATGGACATTTCAAGACAGAACTTAGATATTTAAATGATTTTTTAAAAATAAACAGCAAACACAAACACCAGTGACCTAGAGGGACTGTAACAGCAACATTATATTAAAATAAACACTCAATACATTTTTAAAGCATGGTTGAGCTTATTGAACTGAATGGAACTGTTAATTTATCTCAGTTTCATAGCAGAAAGGCTCATTAAACTACAATTCCTTCAGTATAAAAAAACTGTTGCAATATTCTTCATTATTTATATATGTGTATTTATATATTTATTTATATATTGTATTATTATTTAATTATATATATTTATTATATTTATAGATTTATATTTATAAATATAAATATTTGTCACCTTTGCTTACTTTGGAAGAAAAATTTGAATATTTGTTTTAAAATAATATTTATTTAAGTAGTAATTGTTTAGGTAAACGGCAGTTATGATTACTTGAGTAATAATCAATATTCTTGATAATTCTTAATTAAATTAAGGGTGGTTTTACTCATATGAGGGAACTGAGCTTGACCAGTTTATGATAAAAGCTCTTGACAATGTATATAAAAGAAGAAAGTATTCTGACTGCAAGTGTAGGGATTTTCTTTACTAATTTAATTGACCTTTGCTGGCTCAGTGGACTTGCAAGACCTTTGATTTGGTAAATAGTGTAAAAATTGCTATGGAAAGATAAAACACAAGGACACACTTCAACACACTGCATCACAAGATGGAGGTGAGAATCACAATGAAGATGTGGTGCCTTGGTAGCAGCAATCATAGCTCAAAGAGAAAAAATGTAAGGAATTAGTTAAGTCTTTAGGTGAAATAGAGTCCCACATAGATTTTACCTTTCCTGGAATACCAATGATACAAAATCAAACAATGCACTCATATTTCAAACCATAATAAATCAAAATATATTCCATATTCATATAGGACATACCTCACTTTCTTTAAAATAATCAGTGCTGTTTGGCATGTATGACCCTACCACTGAATTTGTGGATAGGTTCTGCCTATGCCTTCATTTCAGGGACTATCACCATTTTGTCATCACCTTTCACAGAACGTGAGACTGTGAGAGACATAAGCATGTGTTACTGTGTCACAGGCTTCTGTCAGCACAGAAGCCACCCATTAAAATGCTCTTAAAAATCAGTCATGTTCAATCTTAACAAATCTCACCACTACTGTCATTTTGATTCTTCTTTAGGAAATTGTTCTAAATATCAATGTTCATTCACTTGCTTCTTATTTCAAGTCTAAATTATTTCTAATTACAAATGTATCCACGGTTTGCAAATAAACTCCTACACATCAAGGCTGGAAGATAGCTGCAGGCATGAAAGACATGAAAGAAGGTATTAAGAAGCATTTGGATTGAAAAAAAAGAAATCTAGAGGATATTATTTAGGAGTCAAGATTCCTTGAGTGAAGAATAAAGCAAGGCTTGGAGGGAAGAAGGAAGCATGTTCAGGTAATTCTGGAGTGAAAAGAGATGGATGAGGAGCAAAAGCATAAAAGAATAGACTCTCAGAGAACAATGTATAAAAAGCCTGGCTACATATTATTGATAAAATCAGAGAGAAATTCACACAAATTGATGTATTCTTGATTCTTCTGACAAGAAAAACAGTTTCCATTAATATATTCACATTTTACAGGAACAATTACATTCTACAGGTACATACTTGCACTTAAGAACAATTATTTTAAAAAGAAAATTTAGCAATCATTTTCTTTATGGTATAAATGTCCATATGAGCTAAAAATTATTGGGCACCTTCACACAAGGTTCTCTGTGGCATTTCTCATTTACAAATTATTTCAAATTTTCAAGCAAATAAACCATTGTGTTAGTTCCCCATAAAATCTGGCTTCTATTTTAATTCCCACTTAATTATATATATATATATATATATATACTTTAGTGGTCTTTCATTCAGGCTCTATAAGGAGTTGAATTTGAAACTGCTTCACTAAAAATATTAGTGAGGAATTTGTTTAAAAATCTTATAAATATATGGGGAGGAAAAAAATGTTAAACTTTGTCACTAAGATCATGTGTTCTTTATAATATACAGAACAATTATATTTAAACTGTAATAAAATGCAGGTTTTATGTGGTTTACATTTTTCTTCTGCAAGGGAATACAAACTGGAAACTTCCATCTAAAGGGAGAATTAGGAATTCTGAGTCCCTCTGAACACTAAAGTTGAAGTTGCCTTTAAATTTACTCGGCAATTTAGTGGAGATAAAAAAGAATTTTCAAGTTAGTTAAGACTGGATATTGCCAGCTATTCTGCTCTATATATGTGTGCATACAGCTATTTAACTATCACCATACCTATTTGATCATAAAGTTTTAGACATAAATGGCAGATGCTTAAGATGTGTCATTTTTCAAAGAAGTAGGAAATACATTTTAATATATTGTCCTCCTTTTGAGCTTTCTAAAGCAGCTGTTCTTGGAGAAGAAATGCATTTACATCAGCCTTCTTACTGTGTGATCTGCTTGTGCTTCAGCGGGTTTTTTTGGTCAGAATTTCAGATCAGTTGTTAGCAACTTTTTCTCCAGATAATAAAATTATATTTCTCTCTCTAAAAAGTGATGGAAGTGTATACATACTCATGTTGATTTGGATTACAGCAGCTATTCGTATGAGTTGCAGAAATTACAATTTGTATCGTAATTTGGAAATACATGATTTTCAATGAACCACGGCACAACCAAGCAGATGGTATGCACTGATTTGTATTTCCAATGACTAGTCTACACTAATTTCCGTGGTATGGATGCTGTGAGGAGGAATGGCTTATACGAAGGGAGAAAGTTAGAGGAGTGAAAAAAAGATGTTGGCCAAAACCCCTTATCAGAGCCGGCTCCCGGGCGCATAATGGGGATAGCCGGCGGAGCCCGAAGCGACTTTATTTCCTTCCTTTAGGTCCCTCTTACGGCTCCGGGAGCGACTCAGTACCGAGCGGTCAGAGGGAGTTCGGGGCCGGGCAGTGCGGGACGCGCCCGGCGGAGGCGGCGGCGAGCACTTACCTGAGCAGAGGCTGCAGGAGGCCAGGGCCAGCAGCACCACGCACACCAGCTGGACTCTCATCCTTGCCGCGCCGCCCTCTAGAAAGTAAAGTCCATAAATCCTAGGGAGAGACGGAGAGAGAGAGACAGACAGAAAGACAGAGACAGACAGACAGAGCCCCACCGCTCCTCGCCCTCCGCACGCGTGCTGACGGGCGGCTGCAGGCACCAGACGGGGGACCCAGACCCTTCCCCAACTATATAAGCCAGGGGGTGATGTCACGGCGGTACCGCCATCGCCTCCTGACGAAGCTCCCTCCCTCCTCCCCCCTCTTCCCCCCTCCTCCCCCTTCCTCCTCCCTCCTCCTGCTGCCCCCTCCGCGCCCCTCCGCGCCCGCTGACGCCACTCGCCGCCTGACGCACGCGGAGCCCCGCGGGGCGCGCAGCGAGCCCCCGCACCCACCGCGGCGGCCGCACCCGGCACAGCTTTTCTCGAAAGGGAACTATGGTGCAATTTTCTTCTTATTATCATTATTATCTTAAAAAAAAGTTTATGCAGGTGCTCGGTCCCCCGGCGCGGGGCCAGGGGTGGGGAAGGACCGCGCCGCCGTCCTCGTGCGGTTGACGCCCTTTGTCTTTCATCTGTAGAACCTTTTCCTACAGCAAAGAACTCCACACCGGCGCCGGCAGGGGATGTTAAACCGGGGATTGGCAGGGAATGCCTGACATGGGGCACGGCAGGGATGTAACCCTGGCCATGGGTAGGAGTGTTGCATCGGGCACGGGTAGGAGGAAAACGAGGGGAAGGAACCAAAAGGGAAGCCTGCGTGTGTGAGAGACGGAGGAAGATAACGGGAAAAGCCACTTGATACAGTGTTTCATAGATGCTCAAAAAATGTAGACCCGACCAGGCGAGACTCATAGACAGCGCTTGCCACTGCCACCCGCTGCGGCTTCAAGAGAGTGAGCGTTCCTCGGAGACACTTATCTCAGGATGCATTTTCCCTGTTGATTTTTCCATTAGATATCCTTCCTCAGCGACTAGCAGACCACAGGCTCCGTGACAGCACCCGGAGGTCGGAAGGGAGCGGGCACGGCGGGACCCCAGGCGGCGGCGGGACGGTCGCGGGGTGCGGAGGGGGCGGGCGCGCGGGGTCCCCGTCTCTGCACCGCATGCCCTGCCCTCCGTGGCTGCCCGGGAGCCCTCATCTGCTCTGGGCTCTCTCTTTGCCTCCCAGCTCTCAGCTCCTGAGCCGTAAAGCCCAGAAAAATGACCCGAAGGTGAAGGCAGGGTAACCTGTGAGCATAAAAACGTAAAGCTGAAGACTGGCGTCAGCCTCCATCGCACTCCTGCTTTTGTTCAGAGAGTTTTGTTGTTGTTGTTGTTGTTGTTGTTTTCTTCTCAGATACAGACGAATGCTCCATATGTTGAATACAGGTACAGATACAATGCAGAACATTTCTGTCTGTCTGAATACACTTAAGGACAGATACACGTGTCACACGTAGCAGGAACACACGCTTCGAGTGGATTCTTCTGTCGTGGATGTTCCCTTCACGCAAGAAATGTTCCTTTAAAATGCAAAGAGCAGAGATGGGTGTTGTTTTCCTCCTATACCCTCTGTGAGTGAATAGGTGTCAAAGAAAGACACAGAATTTTCAAAATCCTGCCACAAGGAACACTTGGTGAGAAAAGTTTAATTAACTGAATTCTGTGTTCCCTGAAACAACTTTTGCAGCACAACGGAATTTAAATTCAAATGTCGCTTTGGTTTATGGTGAAATAAATACACACAGAAATGAAATAAAGTGCACTGCGGTGGTATTAGATGTTTTAAGAACACAGATTTTCCATATAATTGGGAACACATCCTTCTGTACTACTGAGAGAGAAAATAAAAACAAACAAAACTCCCAAATCCCCAAAACACGTTTATCACATTTTATGGGCTGTGCTAATCTACCAGAAAGTTTCAGGTTTCATTCATCTACCCAAGAACCGGGGTTAGATGAGGTAGACCCTCATACTTCCCTCTAGTCCTATTGTCTATTATTTCCATGATACAGTAGAAAGACCAATCTGCAGCTAATTCTGCTCTGTGGGTGTTCAATAGTTCAGAAAGCTCTATGAATGAGAATCATATTTCATAGATATTTTCTAGTGCCCACTTTCTGTCACAGAATTCTTCAATAGTCTAATTATCCATATTCTTATGTAACTGGAATTTAAAAGAATGATTTTTTTTCCCCCCCCCTCAGGAAGAGAGTAATTGCCATTTTTTCTTGCCATTGAAATCTGTGATCACCTAATTGCTGCTCTTCTGCGCCTCTTTTTTTTTTTTCTCCTGAGGTAATATTCGATAGTGGTTTGAATGGGACAAATATATGATATGTTTTGAACCATATCATAGTTTATTTCCATTTTATTTTTCTTGGAAATTGACAAGGCAGAAACTTTGGGATTGAAAATCTTTGCTTTCTTACCATGTTTTATGTTCTTGACATATTATCTTCAAGTTCCCTGGATCAGGCTCAACTGAGCTTGGACAATTTTATTTTTTTCAGTAGAACTCAGCTGTCATCTGTTTCTCAGAAATTCCTTTACTTATTTTTTTCTACCTGTTTCTGACATCTGTACCTTGCACTGCTTCACAAAGAATTGTATAATAGGAATTTTAACCCTTTTAACTGTTAATTTCCTAAATCACCTCAACTTCAAGTCATCTTCAAATCACATTTCCCCAATGAAGAAGAGAAGCTATTACAAGGGAAAAAAGCCAATCTCTTTGCAGATCTGTCTCTATGTCTCCCTTTTATTTTTAAATATTCTTAGCTAAAGAAAATATTTATAACTATTCATTCGTGTCAGTTTCATAAGCTCAGTTTATCTTTACTCGCTCTCAGGATGTGATTTAGATGGCCTGTCCAGGCCTATAAATCAGGTCAATTCACAACTGTGAGGCACTGGAGATAATGAAACAATCAGGTAAATGGCAGATACACAGAAGAACAGATACATAAACCTCTATTTACTTTGTCATAAAACTACCATCGTAGCATATGGATAACACTGAACACAAAAGCTGTAATGACCAAACAGAAGGAGAGTATCATTCTGCTAATGTTCCTGCAGTAGAAGGGACTGGGAATTATGATAAGGAACTCTCAATACTCCAGTTACCAGTCTTATGCTTTTGGAATAGAAATAAACACAGAATGAATGGAAGAAAATCCAAGACATTCCATCTTGCCATTAAATATATTTATGTCTCAGAATTTTTAATGGGTTTTTTAAATATATTTTTAGCTAAATCTAGCAGTAGTTACACAAGTATGAAAACTCCAAGAGGAATCGTTCTGGGGGTGGTCATCAAAAAATGTTTCATACAGTAAACTGGCTAAAGATACTCAAAATCTTAAAATTGATTTTAATTGTGGTGATTAACTTTACCACTACAACAGTTTGGCCATCAGCAGTTTAGTTTAACATGCTGGGCAGAAAACTGATGACTCAAATTAATTTCTGTCATGTCAGGTCAAGGGAAAAGTTCAAGCAAAGCAACAGGACAGACAGGCTAGGGTATTCAAAGCACATTTAAATCACAAATGTAGTCAGACACTGCAGCAGAATTTCCCAGGCATTGTGAATTCTCAGCATCTCTTTTCCTGAGCTTAAGAATAAGCCAAGGGGGTTTGTTGTGCTTGGTCAGCACAGTGATGCTCAAAACTTGATGGTGTATTCAGCTGTTGAAAGTCCTGGAGAACACCTCTGCTGCAAAGGATATCAGAAAAAAATTCAAAAGTAAAAGGTGCTTTACACATTAGATCATTTTTAAACAAGCAAAATATTAAGCATCCTCTCTACTTCAAAGCAAATCTCTTTTAGTCATTCTGCGACTCATTTTTTTAGATTTAGAGGTTATGCACTGTAAGGAATCTTTGAGAAGGCGACTGAGTAGTATCAAAGAGTTTACTGATATAGGAAGAAACCAAACACATAAGAAACCACATTATCGCATGAATCAGAAGAATTTCTTAATATGCAACAAATTTCTGCCACATTTTTAAGGAGCAACAAATCTGTAGAAATTTCCTGAATGTCCAAAGAGCTCACCCTTTATGCTTTAAAGTTCTGGGGTTTAAAACTCTGAAAGTGACATTCTGTATAGC
The DNA here is from genome assembly GCF_015227805.2 of Hirundo rustica. Lineage (NCBI taxonomy): Eukaryota > Metazoa > Chordata > Aves > Passeriformes > Hirundinidae > Hirundo > Hirundo rustica. The sequence continues at coordinate 43,109,257 of NC_053453.1, read as the reverse complement.
TTCTCCATATGAGGTATACATGAATGGCAGAGCTTTTCTTTTGATGCTTTGGAGTTTCAAACAGCAACATCATCTCAGTACCCCAGGGAATCATGATCCTCAAACCACAGAAAAAAGTATCATTTCAACAGAATAATCTGAATTATCATTTCTCCTTTTAATTTTTTTTCCCATTAAAGCACATCTATGAAGACATAGATTTTAAATTTACATTAATATAAAGGAAACACAATGTGCATGCATCTACACACCAACAATTAAAACAACTTTAAATCCAAAATTTTAGGACATGCATACACCCATGCACACGCACACGCACACACACACACACACACACACACACACAAAACTGTTTGGAATTTCTTTTTGTCTTTGTTTGTTTGTTTGTGTTTGTTTTTTGTTTGTTTGTTTGTTTGTTTGTTTTCCTTTTATTAAATCCTTTTCTATGAGAAAGCAAACAGTGCAGTTAGAAGTACCACCACAGTGTGTCATGGGAGCTATGCTTTGGGCACCTCCTCCTTACTCTCACTTCTCAACACTTCCCAGGCCAGACTGCATCTTTCTCCTTTCTCTAAATACATATTTTCCCCAAGTACCTAAGTTAATCAATTTTTCATTTCTCTCCAGTGAGCTATGAATATTTTAATTTAGGTTCCAGGGCTTAATATATACAAGAGACATGGGTGAAAAGCCTGATATAACTTTGTTGAGTATTGCATATTCATATAATCCACTGTTCATCAAACTGATCATGCTTTGAAATTTTGTGTTAAATTGATGAAATAGTTAAAAAGTGCAAAATTACTCTTTTAATACTGTTACTGTTGGACTGATAACAATGACTATCGACAATTCCTGAAAGAGCAAAATAAAATTGATATGAATTAAGAGGGTTGACTCTCTTTTTGCCATGATATTCAGTTTTTGTCAGCAATTACTCTTCTGCATTCCGTGGAACTTGGTAACCGAAGACATAAGCATGCACTATTACTTTGGTTCAATTATGCCATATAAATAGAATTGGATTCCACACTCTGAAACTTTTGAAATCATCTCTCCTGCCTCCCTCACAAATTTCTCAAAGAATTGTGCTTTTTCCTTGTACCCAAAAGAGAATTTACTTTAACTAGGTATTTAAAGTCACACAGTCATGAGAAGATTTTGAATTAAAAATACTGAGGAATATTTCCTCTGTGCACAGTAAAGAGGCAATATATTATTAGTACCATAAATCACTGAGATTATGCTGAGACCTTCAACTTGATCAGATATGAGTTCTTCCCCAGGAGTCCTTAAGAGATTTGCAAACAACCAGTAGCCTTTACTTTTTATTCTCTTTTTTAATTATTTTTCTTTTCTTTTGTTAAGTAAAGGTAGCCTCAAAGAGTCATGGACATCCTTCCACAGTTCTTCCACTGCAACATAAGAAAATACTAAGAATCACTTAGAATTGTTTTCCTTTTTCAGTTTGTTAATTTTCTTCCTCAGAAAATTTCATTAAGTAGGGCCAAGATGTTACTTTTAAATTAATTCTTAACAGACAAGGTTTTTTGCTTGATCATTTATGAGTAAATAATTTAGAAATGGTTAAATCTAATTGTTCTGGATTTAGGAGTGATACTCAGAAACAAAAAGTGGATTCAAAGAACTGTGGTTTCAGTACTGTGCCAGCACCCACATACCAAATATATACTACTTCTGCAACTTCCAGCTTTTTCACCTAAGAAGGATGGAAAGCATTTATGTAATTTGCACATCTGTGAACAGAAATTTGCATGCATAGTATTTAAGAAATTCCTTGGAGATTGAAAAGCAGACATCCTAATAAAGAAAAACAAAGTGGTAATAAGAGTACATGTTACAACAGCAAACACCGGCAACCAATCATTTACAACATAAGCAAAAACACCACTGACAAATAAAGAAAGCACACTTTTTGAAAAATAAAAAGAGGCTTTGCATTTGAAGAATATTTTGTATTTGCGTAATGCCTTTCAATTTCAGTGCTTTATAAATATGAATTAACTATAGCCATGTCTAAACTGGAATGCAGCTTATACACTGCTCTAGAAAGAAAAGTTTGTCATCTGTGGCAGCCTGCAGCAGCCTAGATTTCTTCTGTTAAGGCTTATCACAGGCAATACTGAAGAGCTGCAGTGTTTATCCCTTATCAAAGCCATCCAGAGCAGTGCATCCTCCTGGGTATATGTCCTGACAGTAGTTCCACATCTATGATCATCATCCGTATCGTAATGGCATCAAGTCTTGGTGCACTCACTCCTCTCTCCTTCTCTCCCCTTCCCCCCTCCCAGCAGAAATATGTTACACTGGCAAGAGAACAGTTGCACTGTTATAACTGCAGGTAAATGAAGGGATTCAGTGAGCACAGAGTGCTCACACCCCAGATTAACACACTGATGTCAGCCATGCCTTGTGCTGTAGACATGATCTCAGCTTCAAATCACTATCCCGGTACATTGATTTGTGTTGCTGGAGTCATGTTTAATTGAGACCCAGAGGGGACTGTTTTCTAATCACTCGATGATGTAGCCCCAATCCCAAAAACACCTCCATACATGTCTAATTTTAAGAAGATGAGCAGCATGACTCAAATGTTAAAATTTAAGCCTGTCTGTATCTGTAAATTTCATGTACTCACATTGAGAGGAACATGGATTGTTGATTTAAACAGTGAATTCCAACTCTTGATTTTAGTTGAGATACCTATGGAACACTTCGAACTTCAACTTAAAATATTTAGGAGTCAAAGATTACATGCAGATTTGAAGAGCATTATACTGACTTGAGGGTACTCTCTAGCATTTCATATTGTTCATATTTAGGTAAAACTAAAATTTTAAAAATCAGGAATAAATACTTAGTATAGACACAAACTTCACTTTCTCACAGCTTTTCATTTCATTGTTACCAGTCTCCTTTGGATGAACAAGTGGTCCAACTTTATTCATAGTAACTAATGAGACAGCTTGACATTCACTGTTAGGGCTAACAAGTAAATGGTACCTTTGTATTCATGTGGCTACAATGGTCTCTCTCCATAGGGCCATATCTTTTGGAGTAAGGTAAAGCATGGAAAGTGAACATCTATGACCCTATTTCAGTGAATATCACAAAAAGAAATAGGTTTATTTACACAGATGAGACCCCTTTGTTGTGTGAATAGCCAGCTGAGGTCTTGATGAAGAAAGAATATTAGAGACTACCCCTATATACCTAAGGGGATTTAGAAGGTGTAAAGGAGTTAAAAAAAAAAAAAAAAAAGCAGATATGGTATGTTGCCTCTGGTAGGCTGTTACACAGGTCAATTAGATAGCGGTAATTCCCTATAGTCTAAAGCTTCAGAAGGGGGCTACACATCACATTCCCAGTAACGTAATGGAGCAGTTTATATTGGGTGTCATCATGCAGCACTCACAGGATGGCCAGGGTATCAGACCCAGCCAGCATGGGTTTAGGAGGGGTAGGTTGTGTTTGACCCAACCTGGTCTCCCTTTATGACAGGTGACCTGCCTGGTGGATGCAGGAAGGGCTGTGGATGTTGTCTGCTCGGACTTCAGCAAGGCTTTTGACACTGTCTCTCACAGCTCACTCCTGGATAAGCTGGCAGCCCGTGGTGTGGACAGCAGCACTCTTCACTGGGTTAGGAACTGACTGGATGGCCAGGCCCAGAGAGCGGTGGTGAATGGTACTGCATCCAGCTGGTGGCCAGTAACCAGTGGTGTTCCGCAGGGGTCAGTGCTGGGGCCAGTTTTGTTCAATATTTTTATTGATGACATGGAAGAGGGTATTGAATCTTTGATTAGTAAATTTGCACACGACACTAAGCTTGGAGCATGTGTTGATCTGCTGGAAGGTAAGATGGCTCTGCAGAGACACCTGGAATGGTTGGATGGATGGGCAGAGTCCAATAAGATGATGTTTAACAAGTCCAAGTGCTGAATCCTGCATTTTGGCCACAATAACCCCCTGCAACATTATAGGCTGGGGACGGTGCGGCTGGACAGTGTCCAGGAGGAAAGGGACCTGGGGGTACTGGTGACAGTGGCTGAACATGAGCCAGCAGTGCACCCAGGTGGCCAAGAAGGCCAGTGGCATCCTGGCCTGTATCAGGAATGGTGTGGCCAGCAGGAGCAGGGAGGTCATTCTTCCCCTGTACACAGCGCTGGTCAGGCCACACCTTGACTGCTGTATCCACTTCTGGGCCCCTCAGTTTAGGAAAGATGTTGAGACACTTGAGTGCGTCCAGAGGACGGCAACAAGGCTGGTGAGGGCCTTGGAAAACAAGCCATATGAAGAATGACTGAGGGAGCTGGAGTTGTTTAGCCTGGAGAAAAGGAGACTCAGAGGTGACCTTATCACTCTCTACAACTTCCTGAAAAGTGGCTGTAGCCAGATGGGGGCTGGTCTCTTTCTCCAAGCAGCAACTGACAGAATGAGAGGACACAGTCTCAAGCTGTGCCAAGGGAAATATAGGTTGGATATTAGGAAAAAGTTTTTCACTAAAAGAATAATGAAGTACTGGAATTGTCTGCCCAGGGAGGTGGTGGAGTCACCATCCCTGGATGTGTTTAAGAAAAGACTGGATGTGGCACTTGGTGCCATGGTTTAGTTGAGGTGTTAGGGCTGAGTTGGACCCGATGATCTTGAAGGTCTCTTCCAACCTACACATTCTGTGATTCCATGATCACGGAGCAATGCCTCACTTCAGTAATAACTCTTATGTGGTGTTGAGGGTTAAGTTTCCTGTAGAATTTTTTCCCCCCCCATAAGTTGCTAGGAGACTAAATACTGGTAGTTAAAGGGTGCTTGACCCGGACAAAAGGGAGTTGATCACTTAGTTTTGGGGGAGGAAAAAAAGCTCCCGGAGAGCTGAGGGTGGGGGGGCTCGCTGCTCTCGGCTTCCGGGGAGCACAGTCGAGCGACTGGTAGCTGCGTGGAGTCCACGGCTAACGGAGGAGTCTGGTCCTGGGAATTCTATCATCTGTTGGAGCGCCCAGGAATTCAGAGTTTCTTCGCTGCCCTGCTGGATTTTGGGTCAGCCCGGGTCCAGCCACTGCGGGTTCTCCGGCACTGCTCACTTTGCCTGCCAGGACACCCCCCTGCCTGCCGAGGACAATCCACTGCTTTCCAGCCATCAGCGCCGGAGCTTCCACCGTTTGCCCCTTGGGGTTCTTGGTTTTGTTTTACTGTTATTATAATTGCTGTTGTTGTTTGTCTGTCCTGTTATAGTTACTAGTAAAGGACTGTTATTCCTTTCCTCATAGCTCTGACTGAAAAGTTTTTTTTAATCTTCCAAATTAAAATAACACGGAGGGAAGGATTTAAATTCATCATTCCTAGAGAGGCCTGCCTCTCCTTAGCAGACACCTGTCTTTTCAAACCAGGACATGTGGTGGTTCTTTTGAGAGACCCAGATGACCATCAATGGCAAAAGGCAGAGAGAGTCTGCTCTTTGCTCCGGGGAGGAAATAATGGCTTTATTTTTGGGGGCCCTGCCCCTGAAGAGTTTGGAGCCCAGTAGCTCCTTCCTCATCCCTGTTCTGATGCCAAAGAGCCTGCCCCTTCTTCTCTCAGGGCTTTTACCCAGGGGGGAAGGGGCTAGAGGCAGGGACAAGCCACTACCCAATCAGGGATAAGGTGGGAGTGGAACAGAGTTGGGTTACATTCCAGTGTGGGAGAATGGGCAAGGCTGAGCAGGGACGAACCACGTGATACAGTTTCCAAGGGGAAGAGGGGATACAGAAGAAAACATTACAAACCCCAATATAAAAATGAAACACAATATAAACCCAATTAATGCGCTACAACACTCTTTCTAGAATCCTGGAATTTTTTACATTGGAAAAATCTTCAAGTCATCAAGTCAAGACATCATCAAGTCCAACCATCATCTTGGCACTGCTATGTCAGCCACTAACCCAAGTCCCATATCCACACATCTTTTAAAATACCCCCAAGGATGGTGACTCCATCCCTTCCCTGGGCAACATGTTTCAGCGTTTGACTACCCATGTATGAAGAAATGTTTGTTAATATCCAGCCTAAACCTTCCATGGCACAACTGGAGGTTATTTCCTCTCATCCTGGTACTTGTTGCCTGAGAGAAGAGGCTGACACTCATCTGGCTACAACTTCCTTTCAGGTGGTTGTAGAGAACAATGAGTTTTATTTTCTCAAGGTTAAACAGCCCCAGCTCCCTCAGCTGCTCATCATAAGACTTGTGCTCCAGATCCTTCATCAGCTTTGTTGCTCTTCTGTCAACATGCTCCAGCACCTCAATGTCTTTTGGTAGTGAGGGGCCCAAAACTAAACAGAGTACCTGTTACTCCGGGTAACAGGTGGGTTAAGTACAGGACAACACTGACAGAGTTTACCACTCAATGAAGTTTCTCAGGAACCTGGTGTCATGGTTTAAACCCATCCAGCAGCCAAGACCCATCTAGCCCCCTCACTCACTCCCCTACCATGGGGACTCAGAAGAGAATCAGAAGGGAAAATGCTAGGAAACTCATGGATTGAGATAAAGACAGTTTAATAGGGAAAGCAAATGCCACACATGCAAGCAAAGTGAAACAAGGAATTAATTCACTGCTTCCCGTGGGCAGGCAGGTGTTCAGCCATACCCAGGAGAGCAGGGCCCCATCACACATAACAGTGACTTGAGGAGAAAAAGGCCATCACTCAAAATGTCCCCCTCTTCTTCCCCCCATTTTATATTACTTAATATATGATCTGGAATAACCTTTTGGTTAATTGGGGTCACCTGTCCTGGCTGTGTCTTGTCCCAACCTCCCCTGCACCCCCAACTTCCTCACCAGCATGGCACTACTGAAAGCAGAAAAGGCCTTTGTTCTATGTAAGCCCAGTTCAGCAGTAACAACATATCTATATTATCAACCCTGGGTTCAACACAAATCCAAAACACAGCCCCATGCACTCCTGTGAAGAAAATTCTTCTCTCTGTGAAGAAAATTAACCCTATCCCAGCCAACACCAGACTCCTAGAGATAAGGAGCTGGCTATTATTTACCCGTTTGTTTATAACAACTAGTTTTGATACAATGTTGATTCCATCAGACAGCTTGTCCTGGGTCATCCTGCTCCCTATCTTTTCATGTGATAGGACAGTTGTGTTTTGAAATTCTTACAGTGTACATACACCAGCATCATCCCAGCCTACAGCCCTGGTACCAGGGTGAAACTGTGTGTTTCTAACAGTAATTGAGGCAAGAAGAGTATAGTACATTTCTCTGCCATGCATAGCAGCCATTCCATTTCCCCCTTCCCCAACACATTACTGCTAGCCATCATCCATATTTGCAATGCAGAATATGTCCTTTTGCATATAAAAGTCAATGGCAGCAGTTTCTTACCAGATCATACTCTTTGTGATTATATAGCTGATTTTACAGCAGTCCTGGTCACAGGTTTATGCTCCCAACCAACTAGATCTTTTTGGAGCAAGGCCTTGAAACCATCACACAAGCTTGCATAGCAAGCCACAGTCACAGTCAGGGACTGCCTGGCTTCCATCTAGTGCTACATCTTTTAGCACGGGGGAGCTAGGTTTAAATAGTAGAAGTATCCATACATATTAAAAGAAGTGGGAGTTAATTATCTAAACAACTTTGTGGATTTGGACTGAGCTAATACTAAGTTAAAAGTCTTTATACCTTTTACTAAATAACTTGGTTTCCTTTATAGTGCTTCAGGAATTAGGATACCATCAGCTAGCAGAACAGAGAATAAACCAGTGGAGTACATTCCTTTTATTCTCTAGAGTTTAGGTGCTTGGGCCTCAGGGCATAATCTTGCTGAAGTAAGAATTAAAAATATAGCTTTGAAAAAAAAAGTACTTGACCAAGAGGCACGAAAGAGTTTCACATGAGCACTCATGTAAAAGGAGCCAAGTATCCTTTCCTGTGAGGCATTATACCCCAGTTCAATGCATGAGAATATCTTCAGGAGAAACATATGTCTTGGCATGCAGACCTCTGCTGTGTAAACTGTCCCATTTGGCTGTTTTGTGTTGGTCTGTCAGATGAAAACATGCAGCCCACATGGTGTTTTGCTCCTTGAAAATATTTCTGATGATAGTTGGTTGGAAATGATATCTCTGGCATCTCTGTCAGAAACATTCAGGCATGTGAAATCCACCTAAAACTTTCATTAGAGACCTGCATTCCTAAACTGGAACTAATGTTAAATCTGTGAAAGAGCATATTTCTGAAGGACTCAAATAGTCTTGATTGTATCATTGTACTTGAAATAGACAGAGAGGTAGAAACTGCTATATGGAGTGAGCTCAATATAGATTTCGGTTGGGTTTTTTTTTATTGTTTGTTTGTTTGTTTGGGGGTTTGGGTTTTGTTTTGTTTCATTTTTGTTTGATTTTTTTTTTTGTGGTTTTTTTTCCCCTCTCATTTCTGTGTTTTACGTTGTTTTTATTTTAATTGCTTCATTCTGAAGTTAAGACCAGGCTTATTCTTAAGTTAATGTTCTGTGCAATAAATCTGCTTTTCCGTTAGAACAAAAGTCAGCAATTCTTTTGGATAAGAATTAATGAACCATCTCAAGAAATTTTGTTTGTTTTTTCTTTTATTTACTTCTAAGGGAGACAAACCACTTGTGATTCACTGTTCCATATATCAGTTTTCCTAACACATTTGCAGTTGTTCATTTGTGCAAGAAGACCTTGATCAGACAAAACTCCCACTGGTTTCAATGAAAAACTTCAACTAAAGCACATAGAAATGTGAATTTAATTGTCTCCAGATATTACATCATATGCAGATTCCTACCCTGATGGTTTTAGGATTTTATCATTAGAATTGGAGTGAAAGACAGATTCAGAAATTGCTTCAGCCTAGAATTTATCATATGTTGAGTATTAGAAGATTCCTTATTCTACATGATGTCCTTATCACCTTTAAAATTAATTAATTAACTCTTACAGTACCTGTATGAGCTTAGGAAACAGCAGCATTTTGTCACTGTGGAATTTTCAGTGATGATTCCATGCTTTCCTAGAGGAGAAAAGATGAGTGGAGTACAAAAATCTGTTTCCATTCTTCTGAAAAAACAGGCTGGAGGGATGGATTTATTCTACCATTTAAGTAAGGTTTGAGTATTTTCCATGCATGGGTGGAATCTAGAAAAGGAAGAGGGCTTGTGTTTTAATGTGTGTCTGGCCCATTTGAGAGACGACATGTGGAGATCTCTGTCTCTCTGCTCAGGAAGACGAGAACAGGCATGCTGGAAGCTTACACAGGAAAACAATATCAAAGATTTTGGTGTAAGGTTACAAAGTGATAGGCTTAATGGGTGCAGGTACTGACAGGATCCCAGGGACTGGCATTAAATAAGAACATGAATACTCCCTCTGTAATGACTAGAATAGTGTACACACACCTCCAGGGGACATTTGTTTCAGATGTTTGTCTCTAAAATATATTCTCATTTAACAGATGAGCACACTCAGAGGCTTGTTTCTTTCTGAAAATAATTTTCAATTGAAAAGGTCAGTTTCTCTAAATACTGCAAAATCTACTTAAATTACCTAAGAATGAGCTCCTCTTGTGAAAAATTAAATAATGACGCAAAGTTAATGAATGAACGGATCCAGCTCAATTGATCAAAAGCTTCTGCAATACAGCCACATGAAAATGTTTCCTCTGTATATGTGTGTATTTGAGAAATCATATCTCACCATGACTGTGTCAACAGTTTAATTCCAGTGACAATGATAAGAAGCAATTTAAAATATATATCTTTCAAGAAGAGAAGTAAATTCTATATGTGGGGCTTGAAGGCTCCTTATCTTGGAGGCTGTCTGGTGGATAAGGAGTCCTAGTCCTTCTTAAAGCTTGCTTATCTACAAATCCAGTGATCATATTTCCTCTTGTGCTGCAAGAACTCACACTGATTATCATTGGATGTAGGCAGCATAAGTGGCTTTTTTCAGTACATTATAGCACATTATGCAAATTTAGCATAGGTCTTTTGAAAGAAAAATAATTTTTATATAGAAAAAGCTTTTTTAAAAAATATTCAGCACCCTATATTTGTATCAGGAAAGTATTTTTATCACAAAATTGAAAAAATATTTTCTTTGTGTCTCTTCAACTTCTTAAACCTTCCAGTCATAGAAAGTTTCTTTGATGTACTGAGTATGTTTTCAATGTGCCTTTTTCAATGGGTGCAGTTTGAGCTAGGGCTGCTGGAAGTGAACTCAGATCAGTTTTAGGTTTGGTGATAAATACTCTACACCAAGCAAGTTATGGCAGCTGGGACACAGCAGTTCATCTAAACTGCTCTCTTTGACTTAGATGCCACAAGTCAGGCGCTTGACACTAAAGAATATAGCCACAAAATACTATTGTAACATGTTGCAATAACTATTATGACAAGTAATAATATAATGTATTTCACAAAAAAAAAAAAGATATTGGGTAAATCATTTAACCATGACTGCTGTTTCCAAGATAAATGTGCAAATCTGTAGGAGCTGAGAATTCAGTTGATGTCTCTTAGCACAGTTTTGTCAAATTTACAGTCAGGAAAAAGGATCTGCTGGAAAGAAGGAGAAAGGACAAAAGGAGAATTAATTTTCATGTTAATTTTCACATTCCATCCAATCATTAACAGAAAAGCTACTCTAGGAGATGATCATAACTACTTTGCTGGCATCGTGTCCTGTCTCTGATAGGTGGGCACTAGCACATGTTTAGAGAAGGGTGCAAAAGCAAGGCAAATATCAGGTAGGCTTTTTTACCCCAAGTATCAGGTAATCAGAGATTCAGAGGTTTTGAGAACTGAAAGCTTATTTGGACCATTATATTTAACAAACCCCACTATAGACAGAAGAATGCTCTGATCACTTAATTTCCTCCTGCCTTTTTTGCAGGCTCTTCAAGTACCTAACTGACAAAAAAATTACATTGTGACAGAAAGGGAAGGAGTACATAATGGAGGAGAGTTTTGGAAATGGAAAAATGGTAAACCCAGTCACAGGACATGGTCTCAGCGCCTAATGACAACAAGGAGAGAAAGAGATTTGGGGCTGGACAAAGAATGGGCAAACTGTGATTGTGAAGACAAAGAACTTTACTCCATATCTGGGGGTGTTCTTCTTGCCTATCCTTAGGAGTACTTGGGGCTTGTAGAATACAAAAAACTAGTTCAGTATCAGCAACACTGAATAAAACCTGCTTACACGGGATCAAGCTGACTGTTTTGTTCATTGTTGTATTAAAGCACAAGAAAAGCCTTACATGGAAGTCCTCCATGAGAGGGCACAGCAGCCAAAGTGATGCTGCATGTGGACACAAACTGCAAGTCAAAAGTAACCTGGAAGGTTTACTGTACTTTAGGCTATGCCAGTAACTAGTGAGCTGTAGGGAAAGGAAGGGGAAAAGATGTTTGAGATACAGCTGGACTGAGGTGATAAAGACACAGAAAACTGATTTTTCTGACTTCATTTCTTTTTTGACTTCTCTCATAAAATCCATAATTTTGCCTAATCTCTCTTTTTAACTATTCCTACCTTTTCCCTTCCCAAAATTTGCAGTCAGATTGCAGTTCTGTCATTATTTGCAGTCAGATAGCACTTCTATCTTTAAGTAAAAGTCATTTACTGACAAGCACAATTTTTTAATGTGTGTTTATTTTAACTTTGCTCTTTCTTCAGAGCCAAGAGTCTTATCTCACTACTTAAGTTTCTCCTCACATATGAAACCATTTTGTATGTTAAAACTCTCTTGCTGCCATGCACTCCATGTCCTCCTTCAGGTGGGCTACCTCTGTTATTCAAAATGTTGACTCAGAGTGAAAGTTTACAGTGGTATAAAAACCTTTTCCAATTCATTCTGTGTTCCTTTCTCATTAATTGTTAACCCTCTCTTTTTGTTTGTTTCATTTTAGTTTTCTTTTAACAGCATAGAACATTAACCTAAGGGTTTTCATCAAATAAATTATATTTCCAATATATGACAGTTAATTTAAAGGTTTGTTTAGATTTCCTTCTGAGTATATTGCTCCACATTCATCAACATGACCCTCACCTGCCATTTTACTATCAGCCTCTAGTCCTCTTCAGTTCCTTATGCAAATCTTCTCAAATAAATTGAGCAGGACAAATCCTCAACCTCTATAAATACTGATTACTAAGTTTTCTGACTTGGTTATAATACCAGTGTTGACCTTTCCCCTCTCACACTACTGGACCATCTGGTCTAGCATCTTTCATTCGTATATTTGGCTGACTCAAGCAGACACATCATTTATGAGGTTTAAAATGAGCAAGCCAGTTAATTAGCCTATGCACAGAACAAGGAATGGGAAATTGTCCTGTTCCTAAGGTACCTTTTGCTGTCTCCATTGCTCACTGCTGCAGCTGGAATGAAGTTACACAATGTGGCTGAACCAATCCAGCTGCTCAGGACTGCTCAGACAAGACATCTTCCTCCCACATCTCTCTTCCCACATTCTTGGCCTCATCATACTGTTTCTCTCCTCACATACCAGGCCTGCCAATTGTCTGATATCTCAATAAGCCAATTTAACTACCTAGCCCACAAAAAGCTCTTTATTCACTTTCCTGTCAAGTCCATTTTCCATCCATTTAAAAAGTTGATTGGTGTGAGCACAAAACTGTTGAAAACCAGATTCGGCAGAAGGAAAGAGTCAGGAGTCTGTGCTTGGAGAAAGTAGTAAGATGTCCCCACTTTTAAAGAGAGCAAGCCATTAGATAAGATGAAGTCCTTTCTTGTAAACCCACTCTTAGAATAAATTAGGCTGCCAAGCTCCCCTGCCACTCAGCCAAAGGAAGTCTTGCTCCCTCCCCCTATTTCCAAGTTCTCCTTTGTTTCCTCTCTTTTTTCTCTTAGTATTCCTTCCTTCCATCAGCTCTGGAAATCACACTGCCTGACTGAACTTTTCTAATCCTGAGGTAAGTCAACTCATCTCAGCAATCAGTCAAAGTAGAATAGACAAACTTTTTTGCTGGGTTGAATTTGCATAGATTACATTAGCTTACAAGGAGATCAGATGAGATCCTAGAGACTGTGTAAGATAAGCACTGGAGCTAAGTGGTGCATAAGAGAGGTGAGAAAGGGCAGGATGGAGCACTAGAACACTTATTCCTTGTTGCATTTAAGAAGCTAATTTGAAACTATACCCATAGACTGGTATGGTCAAAGCTGGGTTCTAAATCTGAATTAAATGTGGGGTTTAAAGCATTTCTGTGCTACAGTATTTTTGCAGAGAAGAATAAAACACTCAGAGTGACCTGCTTTGGAAGATGGAAGTAATACTCTAGTGCTTATAACTCCCTTTCCTTCTCCTTTAAATACAAAGATTAATTGTTGACATATCTTTCTGAAGATCTCAAGATATGTTTTTTTGTTTTTCAAAAAATGAGTGCTGCAAAACAGACTGTCTGCAATTCATTCATTACTTTTCCTAGAGGGAAGATATTGTGAAGGAGAACAATTTGGCAAGCTTGTGGGTAAAAAATGTGATGTTACCAGCTAGTCACCTTTAGGTTTTTACATGCAGAAAGCATGATTAGAAGGTGATCCTACTCAAAACTTGAGCGTATTTTGCTTTTTATGTCAATGCAGCATGCTGGGAAGTGCCAGGGCCTTGGTCTGGAATGTTAGTACAATATTCCTTGAAGATCAGAGCTGCAGTTTAAAGAAAACTAAGGACGTGTACATACAGATACAGGTAATTTGAGGCACTTGAGAAGTTTAAGGACAAGCTAACTGAGCTGTTGTGTCTACACTGACTACAAAATTAACCTGTCTCTCTGCAAAGCTTTGCTACTAGCTCTCTATCTAGAAACTAGCTTATGTGCTGGAGAATGGAAATTCATGTCCCTTCTTTTAATAATGACAATATTAATGCATTTTTATGCGGTTTTGTATGTTTTTCTATAAACTAAGTAGGTCATTTTTTCCCCATGCTACTTTTCTTTGGGTTCTACAGATTAATTTAATATTGAAAGAAACTGCATGTAGTCACTCGTTTATGGTATACTAAACATCCTTTGCTCTAGTTTTTAGGAAAGAGCTATGTTCCTCATTCTTAAGATTCTCTCCTTTATTACTCTGTAAGACTTTATCATATACTCACGTATCTTCTTCCTAGCTAGCCTACTTGTGAAAGTGCATAGACTGAAAGGCCTCTCTATTCCCTCAGTTGTGGGGAATATGTCTGCTTATTATGCTAGAGCCTTTTCTACAACTCTTTGCATAGCTACATGAATGTAACAAACATTTTGATTTGCTCATGTAGAGGGACCCACATTGCATATATTTGGTTGAAATTTATTTTGCATTGCTAGAGGAAGAGGAACAATTTACATGGTATTTTAATTTTTAAATAAATTAAAATTGTGAGATGACTATTCAGAAGTAATAAAAACAGCTACAAATATCTTTGAGTTCCCATTTATTTTCATAATTAAAAGTGAATATTATTTTGTAGATAAAGCTATTTCATTTTATCTTCCCAATATAAATAGTTATTTGAATAATAATTATTCTCTAGGAAGTTCTACATTGATTTGATTTTTATGCCAAATATGCTTTGAACATCTCTTAGGGACTGAAAAATCTTCCCACTCCTTCAGATATAAGAAAATCCTCTCTTTGCACCATATATAACCTGATTAAAGCAAAAAGAAAGATTTCTATGTACTTAATGTGTGCTTATGTTCATAATACTTAAATCAGACTATTTCAAACCTATCCTGGCAGCAGGATAAGAAATCTGAAAGTACTTTTATTTCAGGTTCCCTATTTTTTGTTTTATTTGAATGAATACACAAACAAGGCTTTTAAGAGGCTTCGGTCCCTCTCTTTGTAGTTACAGTTCAGAGAATCCAGAGGTGTGGGACTGAACTGAAAATATGTGGGGTATTCCTAGAGCTGCCAGTAATAGGTAAACCATGAAACAGTCCTTTGCTTTGTTTTCTTTGGGAAAATTGAATTCTTGAACAAGAGAGGAAAGGGGAAATTTAGAAAAAGACTTTTTCAGATAAGCTCTTACTCGGGTAACCAGTCTCCTATTTAATAAAGAATCAACCAAAAAAAAAAAAAAAAAAAAAAAAAGGATGACTTACATCTAATATGTACCTGTTAAATTACTACAGAAAGGAGAGGGCTACGGTGTACACGGGACTTTCCACCTGCCCTGGGACCTTCACCCACTGACATCAGCCATCAGCCTTTTGGGCACAGTAGGTCCTCTTTCCCTTGCTCTGCTCCAAACCTGGGGGGTGGGAAGCCTTTTTCTTCTCAAACTCTACTCCAAGTCTCTCATTCCCAGAGGGTTGCAGTGGACAGGAACCATGGTGTGTGTTCACTTCCCTTCTGGCAAAGCCAGTTTAAAATAACAAAAAAGGTCGTGGAACAGCTTAGTACGAATCCAGTCTTTCGTGTTGCTGCCTCACTTGTTCTCTGCTAGGCCACATTTTCGAAGGTGCATTTAATCTGTAAAGGCTTCCATGCAAATAGCTCGTTTACGTAAAAGTCCAGGGAGAGCAGAGGGCCCACAGCGGTCTTTTTCCCTTCATCTTCCCCTTACTCGTTCAACACCTAGTAAAGAAGTACTGAGGTACTGAAAAGACAGGTTATTATGCATTGAGAACTGGTGTGGCAACTGTAGCTTGCCCTTCATTAACGCGTGCATTCAAGCTGAGCGACTTGACGTGAAGTGGCTGGAGCCTCCCGGGGAAAGTTTTCAGCGCTTGTGTGTGTGTGTGTGTGTGTGTGTGTGTGTGTGTGTGTGCGCGCCTTCACAGAGTTCCACACGGGAGCAAAACCTCTTTCCCATTTGCTGCCTGCTGCCCTGAGGGTAACAAGTCTGAAAGTTTAGCAAGCTCTGTGCATAACTTCACATCACAGAAGCAAGTGCGTATTCTCCCCCTCCCCTTTCTTTTTCCTGCTTTTAAACACCTCCTTCAAGTTTGCAGTTGGGCAGGACTCCAAAGGTGCAGCAGCAGCAATAAGCTGGAGTTCAAAGTTAGCAGTAAATTGCACAACTTCCAGCTCATCGCTACGCTCGCTGACTATTAACAAGCTGAAAGGCGCCCAGGCAAAAAAAATAGGGGAAAAGGGAACACCCTCGAATTGTTTGGGGATCGCTGATGTTATGCCGCTGGGATCATGGCTCCTTTTGGAAGGAATTTATTAAAAACACGGCATAAAAACAGGTAAAGTGTGTGGGTATGTGGAGGAAAAGGTAGGGCGCTATGGGATTAATTACTTTTTATACTTTTTGTTTGGTTCTGGAGCCAGGATGTGTTATGCGGACCGCACAGTTCACGGCAGCTGAACTCCGGGGCTCACCTGCGAGCGGGAGCCGGGCCGGGGGAGCGGAGGGGAGCGGACCGGCGTGTGCCGAGGGAAGGGGCTTTTCCGTCTGTCCCTTCCCCCGGATCTGCCGTGCCCCTCTTCGCTCTGGCTCTTTTGACTCCTGGGCAATATTTTCCGTGAGCGGGAGGTAGCTCTTCCGGACTTGGAACCCTCTCCGGCTAAACCGAGGCAGTGCCCCGCGCCGGGAAGGTGAGGCTTCCCGCCGGGGCCGGGAGAACCGGCTGCAGCCCCGACGTTCGCGTCCCGTCGGCGGCCAGGGGGAACCCGGAGCTCTTCCCCCGCCCCGGGACAAAACTCCCCGAGTTTCTCAGGGAAGGGCCGGGCTCCGGGCCCCGTGCCATAGCCCCGTTGCCCTGAGAAGTTGACCGTCAGCCTGCAATCCCTTCGGATCTAACCCGTCCCTTATCTTGTCCGCTGGCTGTCAGTCTGGGAGGTAGGAGAGCATTGGGCTCTCCGCGTGGGGAGGCGGGGGGTAATATATTTGTTGTTGTTGTTGTTGTTGTTTAGCCTTTAGTCCGGGATGGACTTTTAGTGGTTTGTGGGGTTGCTGTGTTTTGTTTGGGTTTTTTTTTGGTTTTGTTTTGGTTTTTTTTGTTTGTTTGTTTGTTTGTTTGTTTGTTTGTTTCCTTAGAAAATTCTTCAGAAGGACTGCTGTGGTCCTTGGGTCTCCTACTGGTTAGTTTCTTCATGGGGACTTTGCCCCTTATGCTGTACATGCTTCCACATGCCCCACACACGGGCTGCAAAAAAGAGAAAGAGGATTATGTAATCATGTTAGGTGCTAGGGTGGTACTAGATTTTTTAGGAGTAAATTTTCCTGTGTGTGCAGTGGCTGAGCCCATCTAACTAAAGCTGAACAGAAACGGGTCACTGAAATTTTGCCTCACTGAGAAACTCTAAAATCACTTGTAATCTCATTCCCATTTCTCCTAGTGCTCTTCACTGAAATTTAGTTTGTATGTAAAAGAATGCAAAGGATGATCTTTCCCATTTCTTTTCCATGTTTGGCTTTTGGCTTTCACATTTGATATACTGAAAATTATTGGGGGGGTGGGGGGTGGGGAGGGGGCTTGTATTTGTTGGAATTGTGTAAAAATATTAAGTTAGCATAATACATAGAATATAAATTAGAAAGATTATAACAGTCAATGTTTAAAAATTGGATACAATTTTAGAATTATTAATATTGTAGTTTACTGATTAAACAGTGTATTTTGCTAACATGTCTGAAAATAGTAAAACTTTGATAGAATTCTCATGTGGCCATTTATTGTTTTGAGGATCTAAAAAGGTGGCTATGAATTTTTCTATGAAATTGCTTTCACACAGAGCTGAAAATTTATTACTCCTTAAATGGAAGTTCTGTTCCTGCTATCACTTACCTGAATAAGGATTAAATCACAAAGCACAGTTCACTGTGTTCAACAGTGAAACTGTTTCTCTTTTGGGTATTTACAATATCTTCACACTGATTGCATCAATCTCACTACGTTTGCTGATGTGACATTTTATTCCTCAGGAAAAGAAACTCATAATCCAAAGCTTTAATTAGGCCAATAAAATACCGAATGAACCATAACTGTAAACATCTAAGACTTTCTATTAATTTTATCCTCACATCCCCAAAAATAAATAAATGCCTCTAATGGCTGAGAGGCTTTGTGGCAGTAAGAAGGGGCTGTATGACCACAGATGTATGTAAGGGGAGGGGGTCAAGAACAAAGCAAACTACCTATTTCTTAAGATGTGTTATCATCTTCTCACATATTTAAATTTCTGCATATTTAATGTTAGCTTTGATACTGAATTTCGAGAATTAAACTTTGCTTATGCAGTTAATAAAATGGTTCTGCAGTATGATTGAAGAGATATGTATTAATTATTTCTCATTTTAATTGTATCTTGTTGAACTCATTTGAAACCTTGAGAAGTGAGTTTAAAATCCTTCACTGTGTTTAGGCCAGTAGTTGGAGAGTCAGAACTTGTGGCTCAGTACTTTGTCTAACTACCTGTAAAGAAAGACTGAAAAGGGTAATACACAAATGTATATCTTTAACCTGCTGCTGCTTTTTAAAATAGGTTTAGTGCTCATTCACGTTTCTGGGAAACTCAGCTTTTTCCTTTTTCTCTGGAAGTTCTTTATGACCATTTACTACATGCAAATATAACTCCTGAAAGTCATAAGCAAATGAGGAATAAAATCTATGTTTACATGAGGACATAAAGCTAATCTGAGGCAACAAAGGTAGGTGGAATAAGAGCCAGAAGGAAAATGAAGGCGTTACAGTCATTTGCTCAGATAACAAGATGACACCAATGTAATTAGTTCTTGTCTTGCAGCATTGTCCAGAGGTTCCAGATCAGGCCCTGTTTAATAGTAGGCTCTTCAGTCAGCCTCTGCCCCTAAGACCTCAGAGTTTAAACAAAGAGGTTACTCTAACTGAGTCTGTGTCTGAGCAAGAGGCGAGAGATTTTGTCCATTATGCCAAAAGTCTTTAGAGAAAGAAACTGAGATTAAACCTCAGGAAGACAAATCCTGTGCTGAACTACTGCCAGAATTTAAAGATCTTCAGTCAGTATTGCTCCTTTGGGCTGCTGAAATGTCACTCATACAGACACAGCACAAAGCCCACATAGCCAACAGATCAATAAAGCCCTGGTTTTATTTCAGGGGAGTGGCATCTAGGATTCTGACTCCAACATATGTTTCTTGGGAAGAAAGACAGTAGTGATATTTTGATATCTTTTCCAACAGCTGTAAGTAGTTTTTACACTATCTTTGTCCTTCTGTGACAACCAGAAGTAATCACAGTCCCCAGAATGTGTATGTGCTTGTCACTATGTCCCCAGGAGAACAATACTTCCAAGACACCCCACCCACTTACAAACCCTGCGCAGCAGGGACAGGTTGTACCCTCTGAGGCAACAAAGGAAAAATGAAAGTTTCCTGCAGGACTAAGGCTCTGCAACATGAATAAACTCAAGGGGATTTTTTTAAATGCAAATCTCTTAAAGACATTTACTTTGAGAGTGAGAGAAATGCTCAGTTCACATCACACTTCAGAGGTGTTGTGAGGGCAGGAAATCCTTAGCCGAAGGTGGAGGAAGAGAAAAGACACTGAGTTATTTACTCATAAGGTCTAGTATTGATCTAACACATTGCTCTGCACAGAGACAAAACAGCTCCCTATCCAAATACAAGAAATACAGAAAATACATTTGTGGTGTTTAAATACCAGGGTTTCACATTGTATTCCATTTCCTGGTTGCTAAGCAGAACAGGAATTTATGCTGCACTTATTTTTGGTAGGATTAAGACTTCTCTGCTCTTGGGTGCTACATTTGATCACTTTTGAAAATAGGCATTTAGGTTTATTTAAGTACCTCAAGGATATCTGGATCTATGTCATGGTGAGAAAACTGATCTTGTTATTTCTTTCATTGAGACCACTTCCTTGGGTTTATGCACATAAGCCTTAGACAAAATGGCTGAATCTCTACTGTTTCATTTGTGTTGTAGCTGTGATACTGAAAGGGAGAGGGTACAGATAATCCATCTTGATGCTGTAGGGCTGTCCTGTTATGCTCAACACCTTGAGAAATACATTTTGCCAGTGTACGTCATGCTGGTCATATGTTTACTACAAAAGTTTGTATGCTCTGTTGGCATGCAACAATTCTGAACCCAGAGTAGTGTTTCATGATTAAATAATTGTGTTACAAATCTGGTAATATTTAAAAGTGTTTACTGTTTACTGTGTGTTAAATGTGTTTACTGTGTTTACTTCCTGATTTTTTTCTGTCTCTTACTGTTTACTATTTTCCACTGTTTTCCACTTTCACTCACTGCCACAGGAGTTGGAGTAGTGTTTCTCTGTAGGAGGGAAAGACTTATTTGCCTACTCTTTAATTCCTCCTTTCTTTAGTCAGTTCATTTCTAGTTCAGAGGTAGAAAGAAAGACAATGTATCTTCATTCAATGTTACAGATATAAGAGGGAGTTCTTCCTGTCCTGGCAGTCAGAGGCCCTTCCTCAGTGAGAGACCCATTCAATTATTCTCTCAGTTTATATATTACAGTGCAGGGTAGTGAATTAGATTAGAGACTTCATCTATCTGATACTGATCTAGCATTTCCATGATACCTCCTTTTTTCCCTCCCTCTAGTACTTTCTCATTGCATCTAGTTAGCACCGTGACTTGTGTATTACTCTGAATATCTCTTCTGCTCTACCTACAGTTGAGTACACTGATGTACATTTCAAACCTTGATGAAGTAAAACTGAAAAAGCTCAGCATTGAGGTTTGGACTGGTAAAGCTCTTGGAGATCAGCTGCTTGCCTGAATGAACTGTGTATGACCCACATTGTAAGTCCCATGGGATTGTGTGAGATGTCTAATACTCTTGGATGAGTACACATGGATAAAAGTCTATATGAAGCTATAAGGGTGCTTTTTGATACAGGACCACAAGGTTTTTGGTATGTATGTTGGAGGGGGTAGATAAAAGTTTTAGAATAGGTGGTGCTGCCCGTGTTAAATTTTTAGATTGAAAAGATGGGGCTTGTTTGATAATGGTAGAAGGCATTCTTTTTATATATATATTTTTAAACATTTCCCTGAGTGTGAGATGTATTAGTGAACCATCAAAAAAGTTGTTCCTTTTTGAAACAGACTTCATACATTATAATTTATTTTCTGGTCTGCCTTGGAAGCTTTGTCTCAAGGGTCCAAGTGGTTGCATACATTTTCTAATAATCTTTGTACATATTTGTTCACTTCACTTTCAGGAAGAGTTTTTTGTCTAGCAAAACACTAACTTTATTTCTAAAGAGTTAATTATCTACTATTCTGTGAGGGCAGTCAGTAATTTCATCCTGAAGGAGTAAATAAAATGAGTAATAGAAGTGTAATACTACACTATCTAAGAGCATGACTTAGGTTAAGCTGAAGTTAATCTGAAACACTAATATAGTGTAGAGTCAGGCTGAGTGATATATTTCAGAAAAAACTCCCATTTTTTTTGGCAGAAGATTAAAAAAAGAAAAAATCTTACTGGTTAGTGGTCATTTCCAATTTTACTGTTGAAAAACTAGTATTGTGCATGAAGAAAGACACATTGCTAAATATGTAATTCAGTAGACAGAAGTAAGTTTTCCAAGTTGGGCATTTTTTAAAATTCTACTAACTTTAATAAAAGTCAGTGATAATCACAGAGTAGTACCTCCTGATTTACCTATGCTCATAAAAAAAAAAAAAAAAAAAAAAAAAAAGTTTTTTGTTTGTTTTATATTATTAATAATAACAATTTAAAACTCTGGTCTGAAACACTATTATTTGAAAACATTAACATCTCATATACTGTACAAGCCTTAATTAGTTAATCCAGCTTCTATATTTAATATGATGGTAAATCCTTATTAATAGTGACAGAAAGGATGATGCAATATAAAAATGTTAAGACCACGCATTAAGTGAAGCCCAGAACTGAATGTTGGACATGCTGGTACCCAGCTGTTATTCATAGGTAACTGAGCTATTTTTTGTCACTTGTATTGCTTCTTCTAAGTGTTATGATACTCTTGAGATGATGACTTTCTGTCTTCCTCTGTAGATTGTTTCCATGCTAGCAATTCCTCGGGTATCACACAGAACAAAACCGATGACAGAGTTTCAGAAAGCCTTGTCCAAAAGAATACTTTTTTGAGCATGTTTCTGGAACTTGACTCAATAGGCTCT
Organism: Hirundo rustica; assembly: GCF_015227805.2. Classification (NCBI taxonomy): domain Eukaryota; kingdom Metazoa; phylum Chordata; class Aves; order Passeriformes; family Hirundinidae; genus Hirundo; species Hirundo rustica. The sequence continues at coordinate 43,087,117 of NC_053453.1, read as the reverse complement.
AGGATTAACCACATTGTCTTTTCCTGGTTTGACCTAGTCAGAAATACACTTAGGGTGTGGAGGTGTTGCAATAGTGATCGCGATACTGACTTGTTTGTGACCTCATACAACCAATAAGCTTACTTAGTTTTCCTTAGCAGTAATTTGGGTGTTAATACTTACATGCCTCAGGAAAATAAGCAGGACATGACTAGACAGTGTAAAATGTAAAAGTGCAGTGTGAAAGCCAGTTTGTGGGAGAGGTAGGAATTACATCTGTGAGTTCTTTTTTTCTGGTCCTTTTACAGTCCACTAAATCTTGATGCCGTGCAGGAAAGTGAGACAACACTGTGGACTGTTTAGGTTTGATTTTATGTGATATTTCTGAGGAATTTTTTCAATGGTCTGAAATATTCCATAATGTTAATAATGTTGTGTAAGGAGGGTTTCAATGTGCCAGAAAGAGAAATAAATAAAGAAATGCCATGAGCATCTTAATACATTTTCAGGTGGTTTTGTGAAGTGAACAAAAGAAAAGAAAATTACCTGCAGAAACTAAAAAAAACAGAAAGGAAGGTTCTGGATAGCAATGATAATAAAGTTGTCATGTAATTGTATTTTTAATGCTATGAAACCCAGGTCCTTATGCCATATGGAAATGAGCAAAAGGCATCAAACTTGAAAGAAAAAAATTCTAATGCGTGTTTGGCACATCTCTCATGCACTTTATTTTTACTTTTTATTTAAAGATGTTTTTCTCTTTCACCAGCTTTTGTGTTTCATTCTCATTCCTCTCTGCCTGAGTGCATTTTTGCCTCTTGTCAGTTTGAGACATTTAAATTGTAGTTTAGATGGTTCCTAGAAATGTATTTTTGAGCATCAGCATTAGAAGAAGCCAGGCTACGTTGTAATCTTGGAGTTGATGTAAACCTCTGGGTTGTGCTTGTTTTTTATGATTTTTTTTTCACATTAATTAATAAGTTGTAGAATAATCACAGGAGAAAAACATTTTTATAGAGAAGGTAAGTGTTTGCTGTGAATGTAATGTTTGCTGTGAATGTAATGTATAATTTATTTATATTGAGGGTCTAAATCATGAATCTGATTAAGTTGCTTTCTTTATTTTTCAGGCCTATTTACTCTCTTTCATTGATGTATCATAATAGTAAATATAATCATCTCTATTGAAAAGCAGAGGGTTGGTTTTTTTTTTCCCTCCTTTTAATAACACAAAAATATTGAATCTTGAAATAAATATGCAAAAGCATAATATTCTCATGTTCAAGGACAAAATCAGGTTTATGAAAATTTAATAATCTATTAGCCCTTTGTTTTGGTCAGGTATAAATATGTTTACCTTACTTTAGCTTGTAAGTGTGTATGACCTCACTGGAATAATGCAGTTGAATGGAGACTACTAATTTTAAAGAGAGTCTGCCCTTGGGTCTTGAACCTGCAATTTGTTTTGTGTTGATAGATTCCATCATCCACGTAGAACATCGTACTTTGCTTTCCCTAACCTCCTTCAATTCGAAGGAATTATTTCTACAGAGGGTATTTTCCACTGTGAAAGCACTTTTAAGCTACATTTTTCAGAGTAACAGTTGGGACACTGTTTTGATGACCTAAAGTATACCTCATTTGCCATAGGATGTTATCAGATTTTACTCACTGATCCAAGAGTGGTTTAGTGATATTTATAAATGTGGGATCTTGTGCTGATCATGTTCAGCTGCTGGTATTTTGGTTGGTAAAACTGATGTTTTGAACTGCTATTTCGTTTGGATGTTAGCTGTTGGCAGACTTCCTCTGGACTGATTGCTAAGGCTGGGTATACTTTTTAAACTTGATTATTGCCTGTATCTCTCAGGGCCACTTTGTAGTTAATATCCTGCTTTAGGGAAAAGCCCTGCACAAATTCGGTTTTCTAACAACAAGTTAGGATTGGTATTGACTTTACTTCACTTTCCCATACTCCTGACACTTTAAGGATTATGTAGATTAACTAATAATGTTTGTTTACCTACAGAAGTCCCTACAGGTGTCAGACAAAGATCAAAGTTATTCTTGGAACTGCAGTTGTGGATGGTTGCAATACTTTTGCTGATACTCATATTGCTCCTGAGATTCAAGTACACAGTAAAACACAAATGTCAAGCTCCATCTTACCCTACTCAAGCCACTAAAAATTTAGATATCTAGTCATCTAGGTACTCTTTGTAGTTAATGGATACATCTAAACACTTCCAGAGGGTAATTCATTCAGTCTTAGACAGGCTGACAGTATGGGATTAGTCACCCTTTTGGAGGTGCCTATTTTATGCCACTGATTACAGAGGAAGGTCAGAAAATTATCTGACTGCACATCTACATTTTTAAATAGCTTAAGGTAGATGATATGAGCTCCACCCAATCACTTTTCATGGAGCATGCTCAGATTTGTAAAGCTGGTTATTAACCGTCTTTTGCACTCATTTTAGAAATTAAAAAGGGAAACATGAACAGAGAGGTGAATTACAGGTCGATGAAGTATGATTAAGGGAGAACCATCCTAAGAGCATAGATGTCTTCCCAGACCCTGTCACAAAATTCCTACCTAGTTTTGGGCAAGACACATAAACCACAGTTTACAGAACTGGTTATTCACTGTGTGTTCCTCATTTGTAAATTCAGTGACCTGTAAACTCTTTTACATAAGGGCTGAGCAAAGGAAGTTTATGGATGTCTTAATTTTGCACATCTATGGATATCAATTCAGTTAGACAGAGTGGGAATTTAAATGAGTGGATAGCTTTGGTTTGTAAAAAGGTTTGTAAAAAGTTCTTTCCCTACAGGAATATATGGAGATAAATTTAGTAACGTCAACCTGAAAAGCAACTGAATATCTCATCATAAAGGACATATATCAAAAGTTTAAATTTTTAAGTGTCATCTAAAAGGGTTGTAGCATACCTAGGAGAAAAGATACAAGTAAAAGTGCACACATATTGAAAAAAAAGAGTAGGTAACAAGAGATAGTTTTATGAAGATGCCTAAATGTAGTTCTAGTCACCTAAGAATTTGCAAGAACTTCAGATGTTTAAATTCTGACTGGTAGCACACTTCAGCCACCTGTATTCCTATCATGTCTTACACTGACCCTGAACACCCTGAACACTGTGCAATTTGTGCTTTCCTCATAATCCATTTTTCAGGAAAGTCTTGTAAAGTTATTCTAAACTGAAATTCACTCAGTATTTAATGTTGAAGCTGCTTAATTTACTTCTGGCTTAAGCTACAGTAAGGCAGACAAGGACAAGGATTAGTGTTGAAAGCTTCAGTGAGAGAAGGGAATCAGGTTTTAGGTTGCTATTCTAATTATTTTTTATTATTATTATTTTTTTTTTTTTTTTTAATGCAATGAACATTTGAACATAATCCAACAGCATTTAAGTCCTTCCCTTTTGTTCATGTTTCTGACTGCTTTAGGTCAGTTCCTGCTGAACTTGCTGGTGTCAACAAACCCCTTAGGAGTTAGGAGTTCAACTCTTCTGTAGTACTTTCTGTGGGAAGTTGAGATGTTCAAGTGAGCATTATGAATTTCAGCAGCAAGGAGGACACATGAAAGTTATAACATTGTGTCTGCAATGCCTCAGTACCTTCTGTGTCTCTGACAAAACTAAGTACTGTCTCTTATATGCATTTAAGTGAGGCAAGTGACCAGTGGAACTGAGAATGAATCTTTCTGTGGATACACTGAATCAAACTAACTTTTGTTGAACTAAGTATCATGGAAATCTTGAACAACAATGTCTGAAATTTTTCAGTACTTGGCTGCTTGTTAAACATATTTCTTTGTGCTAAAGCATTCGTGCCTGGTAAGCATATATTCAGTATAAAAATCCATTTATGACAGCTTGTGTTGGATGTGATCACAGAATGAATATGTATAGCTCATAAGATATACTGCCATATATGGACAATAAAATATATTACAACCCCCAAATTTTTGTAGATATAAACAATACATGCAGAAATAGCCACTTCTGTAGATTGCATACTTACGCATCTACCTATTACAAACCTGAATTCACACCAGCCTGTCAGAAATGGCAAACAGAATGCACATCACAGAAGAAAGCTAAATATGTGTATTTCTCCCAACGTGACAGAGCTGTTCACATGGCAGAGGGAAGCTGTCACTGTGGTAACCACTCAGCTTATGAAGTACCTTGTTAAAAGGCCTTTTTATCCTTCCTGAGTTATGAAGCCATCTGAATTGCTCATATGTTGAAAGGATCCCCACCTGCAAAGACATTTGGATACATGAAATAAAGAAACATAGGATTAATTTGAATGTTGACTCAGTCTGACTTTCTGTGAACTGATGACAAGTAGTTTGCAATGTCTTTCTGGTGTAAAGGCTGCTCGGGATAATCACTATCCTGCCATAGATGCATCTCACAAAACTAGCACCATTATTTCTCGGGCCTGCCTTGGTCTTTGGTCACAGTCACACAGCTATGCTTAGCTTCCTCTGTGCCCACTGCAGATTTTTGGCCTATACCTGTTCTTCCTGTTCATCACAATTCTTTTGCCAGGATTCACCACCTTTTCAGCTGCATTAAAATTTTGAAGTTCCTTCCTAAACTGTTCAATCACATTTGGACGGCTATCTTAGGTGGTTTAACAAGGCTTTTATCTTTATGGCTTAATTCATCATTACTCATTTGAGATCAGACAAGAAGCTCACCTTCAGTGTGAGAGTTGTGATGGACAACTGACATGGTTTTGAGCCTCTTCATATGAACCCAGCTGGAAGCACATAATCTGGACCCATTATGTCTGTCACAGAACAGGTTTTGGGCTTAAGTCATAATTTTAGGATTCACATGGCTTTTTATCTGAATCACATGGAATGTCTTTCCTCTGCAGTCAGCATCCTTCATCTTCTTCCAGCTAAAAATTGTGGGGAGGGGGCTACTGGACATCATTCTCTGTGTCTCTCTCTTGTCTACACCTTTCTTCTTTGCATTAATCTCATTATTTTCCTATTACTCTTGGTAATTTTTATGATCCAGCTTTAAACTTCCAGACAGCAATTCATCTTTTTGCCTCTCCTATCTGTATTGCTCAGATGGCTAGAGCTAGTTGTGTAATCTCCTAGGCACTCTTTAAGCATATCCATTGCTTGGGAAGAGCACAGTTGGTGAGGTTAACATTTCATTTGTTCAATGGCTTTTTCAGAGCAGATGTGGTTATATTTCAGAGACCCTATCAGCCTGTGGCTGACTAACTACATATTGAAGCATTCATTAATCGGCAGTTTTAGAAAATTACTTGAAAGCATAAGCTGCACAAATCTCTCAGTTGACAATGGACAGTAAAAATGCTTCAGGTTTCTTTTTAAAAAAAATGTCCACTCTTCTCATTAGCATAATTATGTATCTAGTACTCAATTTAGCTCTTTAGAATGAACATCCATGTAAGAGTCCACTTCATTATCTCATCTTTTTTTTCCTTTCAGCTTTTCAAACACTGTAAGTAATGGAACACCTTTGTCACTGAATTGTCTTTCAGAAAGTTTGAAGGAGAAATTAAAAAAAATTAAAAGAAAATAAATAGCTGATTATAAATTAAGTCTTGATAGAATATCCTTTGAGGTGATATTTTTCAAAATGATTCAATGAAAGCAAATGAAATGGCAAAGAGCATACAATATAGTTTCAGAGTGGGGTAGTTCACTCTAAAATTTATTGCAATACATATAGGAGGACATTATAGCCCATCCTGCCTTTCTCACTCCTAGCAAACTGTAGAGACTCAGACAGGATTTTATGATATACCAAAATGCTGTGTTGACAAATCATTAGATTTTAAGAAGTTAAGAAATGTTAATGATTAATGAAGTTGTTGAACAGCTCTGAAGGCTTGCTGTTGCACAAAGAGCCGTCCTAAGCCCCCTTTACAGGCTTCTGTCCATTCTCTATCTGCTCCATGCTGTTATCCTTGCCTGACACCATAGAACCCAAATGAGTATTTTTCTTATTTTGTTTCCTGTGAGCCATGAAAAACTGATACAGTCATGGATAAAGAGCCTCTAACCAATTAAAGTTAGAAAGTGGTATGTTTATTCACCAGCGGGCAGCATGGGAGTCATCTCTGAAAGATGTGGCCGCCCCAAACAAGGTTCTTTTCCCACTATTCTTCAAGATCTTACTTACAATACATATGCATAACCTCCCATCCCCGCTCTGTATTAAAATGAGGCTATTAGTCTTTCGTGCATGTGCAGTTCTTCTCTTGAATTGGGTCAGTGGTCTCAAACTGGGTCAGTGGTCTCAAAGGATGAAGTCAGGAGAGTTTTCATCAGGTCTCTGTGACCCTCTGGCACGATCCAAGGTCCCCTGCTTTGTAATTGATTGATATGAAGTCCAGGTGCTGGCCATTGTTCTTAGTGGTTTCCATCTGTTCTTATGACGGTTCACTTACTCCACTTTTTCCATAAACAAGCTCATAATATAACAGTTAGGTTTAGCTTAGTCATCTAATAATCATTAACCTGCCATTTACTAATCTAACTTACATCTTGATCAATATAAATTGCTTCTAACCCTTAGCTAAAATCTTAACTCTTTAAAATCATGTTTCATTTCCCCACTCCTTCTTCAAAGTAAGGAAATTCTTTTACTAATATTTAAATTCTTCTAAATCTAGCATAACTGTGAGGTAGGGGTCCTTTAAAACCGTATTATGTGCTCTTAATATTAAAGTTAAAGCTGGTAGTCACTTCAGCATTGCCCAATTCCAAAAAAGTATTATAACTGACCAAATCAAATTTATACCAACTAAAATAAACAAAACAATAATCAAAGAAATCAAGGTATTGAGCAAACCAGTTGCAGCTGGTGACTACCCAGAAAGCACATCCCACCAATGATGAGATGGGCCTTCTTCTAACCTTTAAATACTCTCCGTGTAGTCTCTGTGTCATGATGTATTGTAATCAAAGTTCTCTTTCTTTCTAATTTTTTTTTTTTTTTTTAAACTCATGATGTTTCAATAATTGTGCAACCAAAGTTAAGTTCATCTCTACAGGCACAGGCAATATTTCTTGAACAGTAGTCAAGTTTGCCTTTATAGGTTGGTGGGATACATATGCCTGATAGGAAAAATCACATTCTTCAATTTTTACAAAGTTAAAAATGCACAAGTTAAATTAAGTGTCCTACACAGTTGCATTTGTAACTTTTAGCGTCTGAATCAGAGACTAACAGGAGACAAAATCATAAGCTTTCCCTTGGCACTTACATTTACCAGTCACATTACAATGCAGTGGTACTGCATTAGCTGTGGCTATAGCGATGGTCATAAATGCCACAACTTTCCAGGCTATACCTACTTGATTGTCCATTACAATTACAAGGTTTCCTATTTTTCAAAAAGTTGTTATTCTATATTTATCATTTATTTTCCCGAGGAAGTTTTAATTTTAGTTCATTGTCACCCAGTATAACTTTCCAGAGTTTCTCAGGAGCTTTCTTCACTCGGGAGTGATGGATCCAGGTGCTTTGTTCCTTGATCTTGATTGCATTAAAGGTGATGAGGAGTACTTGGAATGGTCCCTCCCACCGTGGTTCCAAAGTTTTTTTCTGCAAAAGACTTTATGTATACATAATCCCCAGGCTGTACATCATGTACTGGTCCATCTAGTTCTCTGGTTCAAGCCCCAGCCACATGTTTCTCTGTTTTTCTAAGTTGTTTATTTAGGGCCATCATATAGCTGTGTAAGGTTTCTTCCTCTGCTTGAGTGGGTGTTGTCCCTTCTTAAATTCCATATGGCCTTCCACACAATATTTCAAAGGGGCTTAGGTTTTTTTTACTCTTGGCTTAGTCCAAATTTATAATAATGCTAATGGAAAAGCCAGAGGCCAAGGTAACTTTGCTTCTTGTCCCAATCTTACAATTTGTTGCTTAATCAAATGATTAATTTTCTCTATTTGGCAACCTGACTGAGGATGATATGGAATCTATGCCTGAATGGTGGCTAATTTGCTGGATAATTTTTAAAATAAAATGTGGCCCCCTATCTGAAAACATTGTGGCTGAGACTCCAAAGCATGGTATTATTTCTTATAACACTGCTTTAGTTACCTCTTGCACCTTGGCAGTTCTGGTAGGGAAAGCTTCTGGCCACCCTGAAAAGGTATCTGTTAATACCAATAGTATCAGTACCTTCCTTTCCTAGGTAGTACTGAAAAATCAATTTGCTATTGCTGCCCAGGTACATATCTTTTCCCAATTTGCCCAAGCTTTGGTTTAGAAATATTTTTCGGATTAGTTTGGAGGCAAAGGCTACATTGGCAAGTCACCTAAATTACTATACTTTACAAATTTCTAGCTATGATTCTATCTTTCAAATAATTATATAAATCATCTGTTCCTCAATGTGTTTTTTCATGTTCCTCTTTTACTAATGACTATAGCATGTAAAAGGGGATCATAAGCCTTCCTTTCCTTTTATCTGTAGTAGCCCACTCCTCTTGTCCTTTTTACTGCACTTTACCTTACCTTCAATGGAAATTTGCCCATCTGGAATTAAGGCTGCCTCAACAATTTCAACAGTTACCTCACCTTTAGCTGCTTCTTTTTCCTTTCTGTCTACCAGCTTGTTTCCTTCCTCCAATTTAGAGCTCAATTTTTGGTGTGCCTTGATATGCATGACGGCTATCTTTTCAGGTAGCTGGACTGCCTCCAACAGTTTTATTATTTCTTGTGCATGTTTAATACTTTTTCCTTGCCAATTCAACAGTCCTCTTTCTTTCCAGATGACTCCATGTACATTAACTACCCAAAATGCATACCTCAAGTCTGTGTAAATATTAACTTTCTTACTTTTTGCCAGCTCTAGAGCCCAAGTTAAGGCAGTTATTTCAGCCTTCTGTGCCAAGATGTTGGTTGGCAATAGTCCAGACTCTATTACCTCTCTGCTTGTGGTAACCACATACCCAGCATGCCTTCTTCCACTGATGACATAGCTGCTTCCATCAGTAGACCAGGTCTCAGTATTCTCAAGCAGGGTATCCTTCAGAGCCGGGCAAATGGAACAGGTGGCTTCAATGGCCTCCAGGCACTCATGGATCATTTGTTCTCCCATACTCCCGCTGAGGAAAGAAGTTGGATTCACAATGTTAGTTACCACAATCTCAACATCATCTTGCTCTACCATTATGGCTTGGTACTTCAGGAATCTTTGTGGGGAGAGCTAATGGGCCTCTTTCACTTTTAGGACTGCAGACACTGTGTGGGATACTAGCACTGTTGTGGTGCCTTATGCATGGTCTCCACGCTTGCCTGGGCTAGCTCAGGCACCGCAGCGTGGAAAGGTACAGACAGCTGGCCATGCCAGCTAACCTGATCCTGTGGGTTCTTGGCTCCCACTCGACCTCGGCAGTAGGTACAGGTGGTGCAAGGCAACGACGGCAGAGATAGAAAGGCGGACTCTGCTGAGCGGGTCACAAGAGTTTATTGGAGCCCCAGCACAGGACCTCCTGACCTCCAGGTACCTGCCCAGGCAGAGCCCCCCAGGCTGCTTGCCAGCACCTTTTATTTGGGGGTGGAACTAGGAGAAAGGGCAGTGGGTGAGCAAATCAGGGATAACCAGGGAGGGGGTCACACAGATGAATGATATTCTCATAAACCAAATATAAATGATGGGGGGGGGGGACCCCCTCTGGATCTGACCTATCACTCGATGCCCTTGGAAGAACTTTCTAGCTCCAGAGGAAGGCCCTGAGATGACAGGCAGACCCCAGAGGAGGGGGGAGGAGGGGATTGACATATAACAGTTGGAGGAGAGAAAAACAGGGAAAGACCATTAGGGGCAACAAACTGGGGTACATAGAACAAACCATAAATTAACAGCACATACAATAAAACCAAAAACAAATCCCACACCACTACATAGCTCAGTCATCTTCTGGCCTAGGATGAACTTGGGTGCTTCTTGGATGTTCACTGCCACTGCTGCAATGGCTCTGAGGCACCCTGGCCATCCCTTAGCTGCTGCATGCAGCTGCTTAGGTGACTGCCCTGCGATACGGGCCCAGGTTTTGTGCTAGGATTCCCAAGGCAATCCCGTGCTTTTCATGTGAAAACAAAAAGAATGGTTTACTCACGTCTGGAAGTCCCAGGGCTGGAGCTGACATGAGGGCCCTCTTTGACTGGTCAAAGGCTTGCGTTGCTTCTTTTGGAGATCCCTGCTCCCTTCCATGATCGAGTTTAACAAGCAACCCATAGTTATAAATCCACAGTCTGCACCACCCTGTCATGCCTAGAAAAGTTCTCAGTTCTTTTACTGTCTGGAGTTTTGGGGTCTGGCATATTGCTTCCTTGTGATCCTGTCCTAAGGTTCTTTGTCCAGTACTAACCTTGTAGCCTAAATAAATAACTGTTTGTCTCACCATCTGGGCTTTCTTCTGGGATACTCAATAGCCCTGTAGGCCAAAAAAGTTTAGGAGGCTTACCATTCACACAGACAAGCCTCTTGAGTTTTGGTAGCTATCAGCAGGTCATCCACATACTGTAAAAGCTGTCCTTCTCCTGATGGAGCTTCCCAGGATTCCAGATCTTTTACTAGTTGTTCTGCAAACAAGGTGGGCAATTTTTTTGAACTCCTGCAGAAGCACTGTCCATGGGAGCTGAGTTTTTTATTCAAATGCAAAAATTTTCTGGCTGGCTTCATGGAGAGGAAGGCAAAAGAAAGCATTCTTTAAATCTAAATAAACCATGTTAGTTCAGGTGTTAAACAAGTTAACAAAGTGTAGGGGTTGGCAACCATTGGGTATAAATGCTCAGTTATTCTATTAACAGCTCTTAAATCTTATATTGTTTGATATGATCCATCAGGCTTTTTAACAGGTAAAAAAATTTCAATCACTGGGCTAATCCCTTAACTTTTCTTTTTTCAGGGGGTATTGCTTAACTAGTTGTTTTCTTTCTTTAAACTTAACTTGCACTGGGGGTGCATTCTTTGCTCTCCTGGTAAGTTAGAAGCTCAAACCCCAGAAAACACCTGATCCGTTATTTTCCTGTAAATCTCATCTTCACTTTTAACTTTAGCCTCATTAGTTATCTACATCAAGCTTAATAATTCTACATATTGTTGGTCTTTAACCTCCAAAGTAATCTCTCAATTTTTAAATATTATTTTTGCTGCTGATAGTTCCAATAGATCCCTACCCAAAAGTGCTGATGGAGCATTGGGCATATATAAAAACCTGTGAATTCCCAATTGTTTCCCAAGTTTATATTTCAATGGTCTACAAAAATAGGCTTTTTCAGATTGGCCAGTTACCCCTTTTATCATAACATAATCATCTGTTATTGGTGTTAAAACTTTCTTTAACACTGAATATATTGCCCTTTATCAAAAATTTCTTTTTTTTTTTTCCTTTGTTCCCTAGTTTCATTATAACTAGAGGATCTCCTAGGGTAGGATCCTCTGGTCCACCTCAGTTTTCCTTAACATGAGCAACCACTGCTTCCCCTTTTTGATCTCCTCATCTTTGGTTCATTTCTGAGTCCGGGATGCTGTAGGACCCTTTGGAGAGGGCTCCTCTTCCTCACTGTCACTGCTGGGCAGTGGGAGAGATTTAGGAGTAAGTGGAGTAGGGGATAAAATAGAAGGTGAAGCTGAACTTGAAACAGAAATCAGAGTTGATTCAGCTATGCTTAGAGCTGGAGATGGAGTTGAAATAGAAATTGCTTTGCTTAAAGCTGGAGTTAAAGCTGGAGCTGGAGTTGAAATAAAAATTGCTTAACTATATGTGTTAAAATCTTTGGCTCTAAATCAGCTCAATCAAGGAGTTGTTGTTTACACTGGGCACATTCTCTGTACCAGTTAGCAGAGGAACAATAGTAACATCCTGCACAAATTTTACACTGCAAAAGCACCCAGGCACAGTGCTAACCTCTAGATGCACCAAAAGCTGCAGGAAAATTCCCAAAAATACAAGCTATTCCATTCACTCCTTTTTGACTTTCTAAATTCTCACCAGCCTGTTGCTTTCAATCCATAGCCACTAGTCTCCCAGCAGACATCTGATACAAGCCTCTTAAATACATTCTCTTATTTCCTTTGTCTATCCACCAGTTTACTGAACTCACAAACTCCCACAAGTCAAGCCCAAACCACTGAGGTAAAGAAATTCCTTTTATTCGTCTGGCCAGATTGAGTTCTCAGACTGAAGTTACCCGCATTTTAATTCCAATAACCTACAAACACAACCTCCATACCTAAAATCACGACCAAGCTCTTGTCAAGGGCTTCTATTCCTCCTTGTCAAACTGGTCCTGTCCTCTGTCTGTCCTCAATCTACTTCAAAAACGTTCACACTTCAGCTCTCAGAGGCTAATCAACCCTTTCACTCAGCATGTGCTGCATTTAAAGCTTTTAACACAAGATGGATGTTGCCCCAAAAATACAGATACAGTGAATACCGTCCCGGTAACCAAAACACACACATCACAGTTACAGTGGGGAGGGGTCTTTAAGGGTTTTCATACACCCTACTCGCATCGGTTTTCCCCGGCCATTTCAGTCACCCAAAAACAGAACCGTGGATCCAAACTCCTCAGTCACTTTGTGCTGGTAGCATGTCTCAACAAACTCTCTCAATTATTCTCACAGTCAGGGCACATTCACACCGTGTGACAACCACAAATCAGGATTTGCCCTTACAATTGCTAGCCCCAGATTGCTAGCAAACTGAGCCTTCTACAGCACAACAAATGGCAAAATCCCCTTCTGCCAGCAACCACAGTCCGAGCCCTCCACGGCCCGGTACAACAGCTTAACAGCTTTCTCTGCTGGCAACCAAGTACAACTGACCAGATACCAATCCAGCTTGCAAGCACATTACAGAGGCACAAGTTGTGCATGGGACATCACCCACGACTTACCAACAGCCTTTCCTGACCACGCGTATGCCTTACAGGGCACTGTTCAAACTGTTTCAATTTTTTTTCTAAACATACTCTTTTGTCCTAATTTTAGTAGTCAGGAGTTCTTGTCTGCTGCTGGATGAACAGGTCGGGCAGTGGAGACCGCTCTTCCAGGAATATCCCGGAAGCACCCTGAGGGGCTCCTCCACCTGAGCAGGTCTCACAGCAGAGCAGAACCTTCTCCTACCTGGCTCACCAATTGAGTAGTTGAAAACCGATATAGTCATGGACAAAGAGCCTCTAACCAATTAAAGTTAGAAAGTGGTATGTTTATTCACCAGCGGGCAGCACAGGAGTCTTCTCTGAAAGGTGTGGCCACCACAAACAAGGTTCTTTTCCCTCTATTTATTCTTCAAGATCTTACATACAATACATATGCATATGCATAACCCCAGCACCTCCCATCCCTGCTCTGTATTAAAATGAAGCTATTAGTCCTTCTCTTGAATTGGGTCAGTGATCTCGAATTGGGTCAGTGGTCTCAAAGGATGAAGTCAGGAGAGTCTTTATCAGGTCTCTGTGACCCTCTGGCATGATCCAAGGTCCCCTTCTTCGTGATTGATTGAGACAAAGTCCAGGTGCTGGCCATTGTTCTTAGTGGTTTCAATCTGTTCTTATGATGATTCACTTACTCCACTTTTTCTATAAACAAGCTCATAATATAACAGTTAGCTCTAGCTTAGGCATCTAATAATCATTAACCTACCATTTACTAATCTAACTTACATCTTGATCAATATAAATTGCTTTTAACCCTTAGCTAAAATCTTAACTCTTTAAAATCATGTTTCACCTGAGCCTGAGTTTAACCTTAGGATTGGCAAAAAGAAACAAAGTTCATCTAGACATTCCATTCATTATGAATGAGAAGGGCACCTGTCTCACAAGGTGCCACCAGGAGCAGAGAAGAGGTGCAAAACATTTAAGGATGCGTAAAAAGATAACCATCCCAGCCTCCTTCTGATCAGGGAGTATTAGAAAAGTGGCATGAAGTATTATTATTTCCTTGTCTGTATCTCATTCCATTATTTAACTTGCCTTATTATCATCTGTCTACATATAGTGTGTTTTGTTCATGTTTTGGCAGGCCAGATGCCACCTCAGAATACTTTGTGTTTGTTTCTTCATCAGGCAAAATGTCTACAAAGGCAAGGGAGGGAAACAGTACACTTTTATCTTTCAACAAACTCGAACTGAATTTCATGGAACCACAAAAAAAGGAGAAAAACAAGCAAGCAAACAAACAAAAAACAACAAACCAAAACCAAAACCAAACCAAACAAAAAGCCCCTTCATACTCTCAATGCTTGAAATTCCCCTCACTTCTTTGATCTCAAAAGCTTATAAACAACTTGGGTGCTTCTAAAAGGCAGTTATAAAAATTCTAATGGGAGAAGTTAGATAACACAAATTTCTATTAACTGTAACAGCAACTATCGTTTAGAAGCTTGTGTTCCAAATGAGCTATAAATTATTCTGCTTCTTCTATACTACTGAAAGTGATGGACTTTTAAACACATTCTGTACATTATTAATAGGAGCTCAATAAAGCTTGAATAGTGTAACCAGTGCTTAAATGTATAGGCACTTAAATTAGACACAGGAGCAATTTAAAGAATTGTATTTTTGCAATATAGCAAAATTCTTGTGGTAGATGAAAAGTACCAGTGGTATTTTCATTTGTTCTCTAGTGAGAACTACCCTCTGCTCAAAATCAAGATGTAATATTTATTGTATTGATATTTCTAAACATCTCATGTTGCTCATTAACACTGAGGAATTTGAAAATGCCCGTCTTCCCATCACCCCCATCATGATCCAAAGAATTACTATCACTGAATATGTCAGTGTTTATTTTGGCTCTGGAGCTTTTCCTGGATCTTCCATTCCTGTATAACAGCTGCTTCCTCAGTAGCAGTTGTAATATACACATCAAAGAATGTTTTCCCACTAAAGTAAATTGTTGATGTTACTGTTACTTATCTTGGAAAACATTTTGGTGGACAGCTAGTTCTCTTCTCAAACCTCCACCTCTACTCTCTCAGGCTACTGCAAATACAGGCTTAGTATGATAAACATGTTACCTGTCATGACATTTTGTGTACATGCCATACTTGCTGGAATTACAAACATTTTTTTTGACTAATATCCCCTTACCAACCTTATGACTTTGACTATACAATGGAGAAATGATGATTAGTTTGTCAGGAAGGCAGATTTAAAGCAGATGTAATTTATGGAGAATGTGTACCCTTAGGGGCAGAGGAAAATTTCAGCGGTAAGACAGGAGGAAAGGGCAGGGGCAAATGCAGTCTCCACTCTTGTATTTGTGCTTGCCTGTAGGTTAAGTGATTTGAAGTGTAAACATGGTATAGGGCAGAGCTGATAAGTGAAGGGGAGGATTTAGTAAATTTTTGGTCAGCTTTGCTGAACATCTGCACTCGGCCCTTGCAAATGAGGTTTTGCAAAATAGTATTTGCCATTGTAGCATATACACAGAGTCCTGTCATTATTAAATAAAATACTCAGAAATGAGTGTGCAGGTTAATCCATCATAACTGTCACTCTTATCTAGTGAACAAGGTGTATAATTCTTCTTACAGTATCTCTTACTTCTGTCTTTCTGTTAGTACAATATCCTGAGTTAGTGCAATTTCTTGGCTTATTTTCTATGTAGTACAATCTCTACTATCCATCCACTTAACAGATGATAGAATTATTACTGTCAGCCCTTGTTGGTCCTTCTTTTTGGCTGCTTCAGGTTTTGTTGTTGTTGTTGTTGTTGTTGTTGTTGTTGTTGTTGTTTTGGTTTGGTTTGTTTTGTTTTTTTTTGTTTGGTTTGGGTTTTGGGGGGTTTTGGGGTTTTTTTCAACAAAAGGTCCCTGTTCAGACACCTGTTTCCAAGCAGTACAGTTAATAGAATGAAGCACAAGATTTCCCATGGGATTTTTACCAAAGGCTGACATGTCAAGTCAGCAGCAGTCTGGTGCAAATGAGTTATTTGCAGTTAAATAATTATCAGAATTTTTTTCTTTAAACTGTCATACCTTTTATGTTTTTATTCCATAAAAAAATAATACTGTCCTATTGCAATTCAAAGTTATCCCACTGAAATTTGTCATACAGCACCAACATAGATTAAAATGTTTAGGTAAACAGAAATTTCAACCACAGATCATTGCTGAATTATAGTGTATATAATTTTGTACAGTAGCTAGGGTGACGGCATTTCTTTACAACAGAGATGAAAGACCTACTTATAGTTTTAAGTACATAAATTTTAATTCATATAGGACATACTTTGTAACAGCTGTTGCTAATTAAAATGGTTCATAGAGCATTCCTGACAGTATGGTTATCTTGTTGAATTAAAAATTTACATCTTAAAAAAAAACGAAACAGAAAAAATGAATATTAAAAAAAAAAAAAGAAAAAAAAGTTTTAACTAGCTAGTTATAAAAATAAACCTTCTTTAAATTGTTTTCTTTCTTCAAATATCTGAAATATTTCAATTAGAGCATCCAAACTACTGTGTATATGTGTATATTTGAAAAATATCACATGGCTCACAAGATGCCTGTCCTAGGGTAACTTTATGATGCTTGTATCCCCAATCGTCTGTTCTGTTTGTGCTGTATATTGAGTCCTGTGCCTTTAAGACTGGTTCTAAGAGCAAGGAGAAGCACGGAGTTTGTTTTGAGAAAACTGCCTGACTCCTCCACATTCTTCTGCGGACAGCGTGTTCGGCGGAGGCTTGGAGAGACTGCAGGACAGAGATCTTTTTTTTTGCTTTTAGTTAGTTTCAGCTAGCTAGGGCAGAGAAGTTCCCTGGACTGTTTTTTTTCCTTTTTCTTGGAACTGTTTAAACCTGCTCTGGACTGAAAACCCAGGGGAGCACTGGGGGCTGCACCTGCGGCCCACCGGGGCCTGGACCTCGGCATTTTCCAGCAGCGCCGGAGGGACTGGGACTGATGAGAGACTGAGAGAGAGCCGAGCTACACCCACGGCAAGGACTTTCTCAATTTGCCATCTCACTCCAGAAGGAGAGGTTTTATTGTTTCATATTATTCATTCTTTATACTTGTATGCACTTCATTTGTTTAGTAAAATAGTTTTTTCCACTTTTCTCCAAAGAGGTTTTTTTTTTTTACCAGACCGGTTGGAGGGAGGGGCCACTTGGGTTTGCTTCCTTAAAGGGATCCTATACAGGGGTTTTCTCCCAAATTTGTCCCAAACCAGGACAATGCCTAATTTTCTTTTATTTTTAGTAAATGCCTATATACATTTCTGTAAAGGAGGAAGTTTTATCATAGAGCAAGATTAAGATTAAATGGATACAGAAACAGATGGTGGAGAGAAATTTATTCCTCTCTATAAATAATAATTATTTTGTTTTCAAAATTCTGTGGTGTTCTTTCCAACTCTTTCTGCAGTATTGGGACTACACTGATTATCTGTAACGAGAGCTTTATTCTCACAGTTAAAGTACTAGTTCTGCCTTGCCATGGTACCTTTCAGGTGACCTTTTCCCTGACTTTCCTATGATGCAAAAGGGAAGAAGGACCAAGTTTCTGTCATGACGTGTATGGAATTTCTGTGTCCTACATGACATAGATATTAACTGTGCCTCCATTAATACTGTTTTTAGGGACTTGTGAAGGGCAGTGGGAATGCAGTTAGTTAATAGGTTCACTTGAAACCCTAAGGCTTTGGAGTAATTCCAACTTCATTGGATAGTGAGAGAGTAGCTACCTCCTCATTGCTGCCCTTAGGAAACTCAGAAGCATGTATTGTACTTAGGCAGAAGGCAAACCAAGTATAAAATTTGGCCTTTATTGATTTTTGAATAACTTCATAGAAATTATTCAAAAAAGAGGTTATATAATAGAAAGTTAAGAGTAAAGGTGGTTTAAATGTGGATAGTCTGAATAAACTTAATATGGACTTTCAACATGAGCCATTTATTCCTGAAAGGTTGAAATACTTCTGACCCTAGTTCTCATATGGACTGTATATTCTCCATACTTTTAAAGTTTAAACTCACTTTCAAAAATCTCCTTGGAATATATTAAGTTAGTTTCTTCCACACAAGAGCTGCAACACACGACCCCAATAGCTTTACCTTTTTGCGAGTTTCACAGATAAAAATGACAAAAAGCCAACATGTGTTTTGATCTTTTCTTTCATGATGATCATCTATTGTCTCATACATGCATATATATATAAACACACATATATGGTAATATTGTGGGATTTTAAAAAAAGGAACAATAAAAGCAATACAATAAAAGCAATAAATACAATAAAATCAATAATACAATAAAAACAATAAAAACAATAAAAACAATAAAAGCAGACTTATCAAAATTGTATGTGCTGATGTATGTATTTTCTATGCTTGAATTTCATATTTGGTTATTGACTTCATATTAAGTCTGGTAGAAACAGCATTCCCACACTGTTTCCACAAATCATTGGACATTAGGAAAATAATCTTCACTGAGAGTGGGACTGGGTATGAGAACAGTCTCTCCAAGGAGATGGTCATGGCACTAAGGCTGTCAGAGCTCAAGGAAATTCTGGGTGATGCTCTTAGTAATATGGCTTAATCTTAGGTAGTTCTGTGAGGAGCAGGGTGTTGGAGTTGATGATCCCTATGAGTCCTTTTCAGTTTGAGATATTCTGTGATTCTGTGGCTGATATTAGCCCTTATATACCCTGACATGTAAGAGTCATTGGTATCAGAAGCTCTCAAACTACATGTAGCATGTGCTACAAATGTAGGCCATTTGTGTCAAGTAGGTATCCCTGTAATACTTGCTTCTTATAATTTCCAGCAAGAAAGTAAAATTAAAAACATCACATTTTTGATTGATAGTCTCTCTTATCTTTGATGATAGTTATAGCTCAGTTCTAAAAGATAACAGAGATTAAATAATCTTGGCACTGAGATAACAAGATTTTTAGAAATGGCATGGAAACAAGCCAAGTGCTCGGTGGGCCCTTGCACATGGAAGAAGCATCTGTGGCTGTTGAACAAAGAGAAGACCATAGGTTAAATACATACTTCCCAACAGGCATATTTATGTGCCCCAGCATCATGCTCAAAGAGCAGCCCCTTGAAAACACTAGATAATTAAGTGTTTAGTGTCTCTCAGTTTCCCCGGATGATATGTGCCGTTGTGTCACAACATTTTCAAAGGAGAGCAAGTGGCTCAGCCATACTGAGCAGGCCTGGCTGGGAGGTTGTTCCCTGCTCTGCAGTGTGGCCGGTGGGAGATGCAGCTCAGAACCTCTTGCTGAGGAGCTGGGACCCTACGGCTTACGGAAGAAAGAACATAGGGACTCCTGGACAACACAGGGAGCAGAGCCCTGCCTGGGTCTCCCTGTAAGGGTTGTCTTCCTTAGTGGACTCTAGGAAAGCACCTAGATGGCAGACCCTGAATCTCTTGGCAAGGACTTCATTGCAAGGAAGCAGTAGGCAGTAGCAAGATTGTCTCAGAGCCTTTTTGTCGTCTCCACGGAAGGAAGTGAATTGTTCTGGGGGGTATCTTGGCATAATATCGGAGCTTGCTAAGAAGTTTGGAATCATTTTGATCTTACTTTGGGGAGGTCAGCGCAGCAGCACACCTACATACTCTGGTCAGCTGAGGACCCCACCACAGCAATCTGTCAATTATAAAACACAATTATCTCATTTGTTGCAGATTAGACTGTATGTGCTACTGAGAGGGCTTAGGCAGTCATAGAATGAAACATGATTCTCTTCAAAAGCTGGTGAAAAGATGACTAAGATATTTTACTCAAATGGCTTTCTAGCATGAACTCTTTGATGGTAATTTTATACATTATTAAGAATCCTATGCATTTTTAAGGAAAAGGTTAATTTTCCAAAGGTATTGCTTGGTGTGCAATCTCTTTTCACCAACGGGCATTTATTCCCATATAAATTTTTTTCAATGACTGGGAGGTGGCAACTAGTAAAATTTTTGGTCATAAGCATAATCTCAGGTTTGAATCCCTTTCCTAAGTAATTTTCAGTCAATCAGTTTGATTTATATCAAGAAATATGGTAATATTGAAAAAGGAGTTAATTGGGGGGGGGGGGGGGGTTGTATTCTAGAAAGAATTTATTGCAGTTAAGGGAGACAAGGTTTTTATCTATGCTTTTTTTCTCAACAAAGGCAAAATATTCTTTTAATGTCCATTATATTTCAGAAACACTGCATTAAATTGCTAACAGTATGATTTCGAAGTGATCTAGTCCCAACAGAATGTTTGAAGAAATTAGTCAAGAAAAAGAAGCATCTTGTACACATGAAGGTGAAATTCTAAAAAGTAGGGGGGATCCCTTTATTTGATTGGCATGATTGGTTGTAAAACTGATAAATTGCATATTTAGGGATATTGTTTCAGGAAGGCAAAGAATTATGTTTGATATGTGTATTTTTGGGCCAGACATACCTTAAAGTCAGTGAATATCAAAAGCGTCCCTTCCAGCATTTAAGCTATCTAATATTTTGACTTTGTAAATGGTAAGTAAATGGTTTTCTTTTGTCTATATGTTTCTGGAATGTATTACCGCCCCCTAAGCCTGAAGAATAAATTAACAAATTGTATATCTGACACAAAACAATCAGTTTGTGCTGATGTAATTAAGACTGTGTGAGGTCTAGAGCATGATTGGGATGGGGTTTTGGGTCATCTTGAAGAGAAACAAGGAGCAGAAGGCATAAAACAAAGCAAACAAAAAGATTGGAAACACACTTTTTACCATTATTAAGTTTAAATTCCCATCTGTTCCTAAGTAAATAGCGGCTTTGTTAAAAAAATATCTATATCTATATCTATATCTATATCTATATCCACACACACACACACACACACATATATATACACATATATATATACTTCCATGTTATTGTTATCATCAAGACTTTATAATCTTAGATGTATAAGTAGCTGTATAAGTAGAATATTTCAGTGATCAATTCAAAGAAACAGAATTCAAGCCAGGACAGAAAGCTTCAAAGCCTGTTTATTGCAGCACTGTATTTTGTAAAAAATTAAGTTGCCTAGCTGGTTTTGAAGAAATTTTTATTGTAGTCTCTAGGAAATTCAAACATTTAAACTGTAAAACATTTTAGCTGTTACACTCCCATTAACAACTAGGTCATTAAAAATGCTAGTTCTTTTGTGCCCTTTACAAAACTGCAGAAAATCAAAATTCTAGGAACCTGAGATAAATATGAGAAGATTGCCTCTCTGTTAAAATGACTGTTTAAAACCTGATCTTGTTACTGAAGATTATAACTTTTAATATTGCCTCTCAGGGGGAAAAAAAAAAAAAAAAAAAGGAAAGTCCTGTCAATGACCAAAATTTATTCAAGACCTATTTCTTAGTATTAAAATGAAGTAATGGATTTCCTTATAAATTACTGGCTAAATTGAGCAGTCAAGGTCTAAACTAAGTTGTGAAGTTATGATGAGTAGGTCCTACATTTAGTTGTCTTAGTATTAAATCAACTGCTGCTGTAACCATTCTTGTTACATTTCTCTCAGATAAACCAGAATCTGGATTAATCTCACCTGAAAGAATCTGATTGGATTAATCTAATCTGATTTCAATTACCTGAAAGTGAGATATTTGATTGAAGGTGGCCACATAGGTCTTTTGTAATTAATGAAAGAGAGAAATAGCTTCCTCTGATGATTATTCCTATTAATCAAAGATGGGCTAGGCAGTAGTGATTCTTCTTGGAGGTCTTCTCTCTTCTCTTGACAAAGAGGAATTTCGATGGCAAATTTACACTGAAATCATAACTTTCAGATGAATTCCACTTCATAAATGCAGTATATGCTCTTGACTTTTTATGAGTAATACACAGTTTAATAGAATATATTACCTAGTACTGGCATCTTCTTGCATCCTGAAGGCAAGTTTTTAGTAATTGTTATTCTGTGACTGGCACAATCATGCTTCATTTTTATCTGAATTAACTATGAAAAAATAATTATACAATAAATTTTACTTAAAAGGTCCATGGTAAGGTTCCAGTTTACAATTTTTAGTGGAAGACAATTAACCACTTTTGATATTTTAGAATATATTAGAATTCCATGGCAATGTGAGAGTATAAAACATCTGGCTACATTTTTTTAGTTTGGTTTTTTTTTTTTTTTTTTTTTGCTTAGAATAATGATCAAAAATTGAGTGAAGTGACTAAATAAAAATTAAGATAATATATGTTGTGACAAACACATAAAAAAATAAGGAAAGAATTTGTACTTTAACAAGAATTTGTACTTGATCCAAGAATTAGAGAGATGTTCAGAATTCTTTTAATTGCTTCTTTTCTGAAAAATGTGACAATATAATTAAAAGATGTAGGGTACACACACTGTACATATACATGTTTGTAAGTACTTATTTTCTTGTATAAGCTATTTGATTTGTGTATCTGCATGTGCATAGATTATTCAATTGTGCTACTAATAGTTATGTACCATAGTAAAGAACTATCCTTCCCCAAAAAAGCTGAATATAAAGTCTAGGCAGACAGGTGCATCATAACTGAAAAAGTTACAGAGGGTGATAAACAGCTAGAAAAGGGTTGAAAACAGTAATTTAAAAATATTATTTTTACATCCATATTATTTTCGGGGATCCTGTAGAGATTGCTTTACAATATACAGTGCGTTTCCTTCAGAAGTTTGCTTAACTCCTGTTGAATTCTGTGGGAATTCCGTATAAGTATAGTAAAAGTATTTATCAGGATAATAACGATGGGCTGTCTAGGGGTCTGCAGATTTATCTGAAGATTTGCTGATAGCACAGGGAGAAACTGGCTTCATAAGAAAACTTTAAAGGAGCCAGGAGGAGAAGAGACAGTAGGCTTCTGTTCAATCCACCTAATGTGTTACATACTGAAAATATTGACTAGGAGAAAATATGCCAATCAAACAAAAACAAGGGGAAAAAAAAAGTTTTGATTTGAAAACAAACTCCATAAGACACTCAGAAGAACGCTAGAAGAGAAAACATTAATTTTCTGAAATGTATTTCTTGATTGCAAAAGAAATCAGGAAACATACAGCCTGAATTTTCTGCCTTAGAGCGCCCAGTATGGTATTTCTTATATTTTTATGTCTTTTTTAAATTATTATTTTTAGTACTTTTATAAATTTGAATTAAATGACTGATAATATATTTTAAGTCAATTATTTAGGTATCAGTAATGAACATAGTTTGAGACCTTATATTTTTCATGATTCATTTTGCATAATTTTATGCATAATATATCATTTGTTGCTTTTTTTCTTTGCATATATCTAGTGTAAAGCAAATACTGAGTTATTTTAGTCACAGCTGATTTATGTTGCGACTGGTCATTTACTTGAATTTCACTTAATTGCCAATCTTTCAATAGAAAAAAAAATATAGCATCCTGCATATTGTAAATCTCAAAGGACTTACAAATACTGGTTTTTTTAGCATGTGATATACTTCACAGTACTGACATTTAATCTAATATTATCCTCCATTCCTTCTCCTCCCTCTTAAACTTGAATATTCTCTTTCTTTGTGCCACTTTGCCATTTTCTGTGTCTGTGATATGTGCTTTCTTATTTTGAGAAGTAGTCTATGGAAGCATTATTAACTTTTTGAGCACTAGTTTCAAAAAAATAATTACTGTAAAATGTTGGTCTGTGAGGGGGAGCTATTGGAGAGGGAAAATGGTGTTATTACTCAGAGTCATCTACCAAAACACACATTTGACAGAGAATGCTCCAAGATCTGAAGCAATGTAGTCAGACAGAACTCTCCTGTGCAATAATACTAATAAACTTACACTTGTCAGTTTTATTAGTATTCATTTGCACTTTCCTTTCTTTTAAGAATTTTAGCCTCCTGGTCAGTGTGGCAACTACAGCTGAGTCAATCATAGTTCAATTTATTGGATTGCAGTGTGTCTGTCATGTTGTGTAATAATTAAGAAAAAAGAACAAGCTAGATCACTTTACTAATCATAGGGTGCAACCATAATTAGGCCAAATAAAACTCCATGCTTACTACAATTCAGAGAACTAAAAAAGTTCTCGGAATATGTAGTCCTAGATAGAAAGAAGTGCTGTACTGCACCCTTTGAATACGGACTGAATAGTTATTTTCCTTTGCAAGCTTTCTCTGTCAGACTAAGTTAAACCTCATTCATTCAAATTAACGGCAAGAGATACCAGGAAATCCAAAGACATATTTCCTCAGGGAATTTACTGTTTAATCATTTTATGCAAGAGGTCAAATCATCAGGTCTGGGCAAGAAGAAAACTATTCAAGTGGAGTCTTGAGGACAGGAATATCCAGGCAACTTCACCAATATAGGCCCAGAGCAGTCCAGGACCAGATGGGGGCAAACTGAAGAATTAGCTGTAGAGTGAACTTCTGCCTTTGGTCAACTGAATTGCTGTCTAGGCACTAGTGAGTGTACCAGAGCTACAGGAGCCATAATGGGACCTCAGACACCTGCAGTTAGGTATCTTATTGTATGAGGAGGTACCATGTTAATAACACATTCATTGTAATTCATAAAAAAAAATTAAATAACTAAATAAAATACCTTTTTTCCCTTCTTCGCATTTCTGTATTATTTCAAATAACAAAATAAAATGCAGACCCATGTGTGTATTCTCTTGCAGCTGGTATTCTCTTACAACTCAGTGTAATTCAGGCTGTTTGGTACTTCAGGAAGAGCAACAAATTTTCTGACACTTATTAGTGGGGGGGTGGGGGGGAAGGAAAACAATTGTTTTTACGCTTGTGTGGGTGCAGGTGTGGCAGAAGAGCTATAGATTTATCCTATTGTCAGATTCATTGGTGGTGTTTAGTCATCTTTCCTCAGTCCATCCATGTTCGGTGCATTCTTCCCTTCAGAAGCAATTTCTAAGAGTTTAGAAATGTCTGTGCAGTCTTTGTTATGAGAACAAATATGAAGACTGAAAGCTATGCTATCCTAGGACTGTCTGACAGTGTAATGCAGATTGCCAAACTTATCATGGATTGTTAATAAACTCTTACTATGTATACAAAACCAAGATTTGATAAAAGACATTTTGTGTGAGATTCTCATTCAGCTGGACTAGTAATAATATTAAATCACTAGTCAATTAAAGCTGTTACTAAATCCAAGGACATTACTAAATCCAAGGACATGCAATTTAAGCACTTGTATTGTCTTATACAGCAATACAGGAGTTTTTCAATGTGTTAGTCATATCAGAATTATAGTAATTATTCATACTGTCTTTGCCATTGATATGTAATTTATACCCAGTCTTTTTTTTTTCCAGATCTCCCAGCAAGGACATGGCTTCAAATGAAAGAGAGATTGTGGTTTGGGTTTGCCAGGAGGAGAAGATTGTATGTGGCCTGACAAAGCGCACAACTTGCTCAGAAGTGATTCAAGCACTGCTTGAGGAACATCAGACAACATTTGGAGAGAAAAAGGTCCTTTTTGGAAAACCTAGTGATTACTGCATTGTAGAAAAATGGAGAGGCTCAGAACGAGTACTGCCTCCCTTGACAAAGATTCTGAGACTTTGGAAGGCCTGGGGGGAAGAGCAGGTTAATTTGCATTTTGTATTGGTAAAGTCAGATGCTTTCCTCTCATTTCCATTATGGAAGACAGCTGAAGCCAAGGTGGTACAAAATGTAGAAAAGCAGTGGGACCTCAGTCCAGCAAACTACATGAAGATGTTGCCAATAGACAAGCAAAAGAAAATTGTGAGGAAGACTTTCCGGAAACTAGCCAAGCTTAAGCAGGACAGTGTTCAGCAAGAGAGAGATAATATGGAGACACTGATTCATCTGATAATTTCTCAAGATCATACCATTCATCAACAAGTCCTTAGAATGAAGGAACTAGATATGGAAATTGAAAAATGTGAAGCAAAATTCCATCTAGATCGTGTGGCAAATGATGGAGAAAATTATGTGCAGGATTCCTATTTAATGATCAATACAAGTGAGTCTGAGCAGCAAGGGAGTAGACCAGACGATCAGAAAGAGATGCATGACTATCTGAACAAAAGTGAGGGAATTGTACAGGTTGAAGAGAGACTGAAACATCACAAACAATTAATAGAGAACCTGTGTGCTGAAATTGAAAGAGAAGTACACGGTATATGTATGGAAAAAAATGGAGAGGATGTTCAAACAGAAGGAGTAGGTAGTCCTGAACTGGAAATCTCAGATTTGGAAAGTGTAAAATATGAGCTGGAAAAAAGTATGAAAGATGGTCTGAGAATCAGCTCATACCTGAGCTGCATCCAGAAAGAACTTACATACAGGGACTCACTGCTTCAAAAGAAAGAAAAAGAATATGAACTTCTTACAGAAGAGTTTAATTTACTACACGTTAAAGACAACATTGAAACTAGGTTTCAGTCAAATGAAGAGCCGTCCAAGGGCAGTGGCATCTCCAGTAACAGCATTGCTGTTCCTGACTTTGTTCATAGAGTGACTAATCTGGACATAAATGATACAGACTCTGACACTGGAATCAGCTCTACACACAGTCAGGACTCTGAAATAACTGCAGGGGACATGGTACTGTTGTCAACATAGTTGAAAACAGTTAAGCATTTTCAAAAATCTTATTTTGGAGGATATTTATAAGAATTAGTAAACCTGTTGTCTTGAAAGTTAAGCTCTTCAAGGTATTAAAGATGTGGCACTGCTTTAGCAAGGTAAAGAGTGTCTATTTGTGTCCTTAATAGTATACTTGTTCTAGAATGCTGTGTGTTAGAATAGGTTAACTGGTCATAGGTGCAAAGTTGTTGGCTTCACTATGATAAACACACTGTTTGACACACTATTTAGACTTTGTAATGGTTGATACTCAGTGAAATGGGAGCATTCTGACTGGCTTAGGCCAAAAGTCTGGAGATTTCATACCCTTTGGTCTGTGGGTCCACTCCTGCATCTCCCTAATTTTTTAGGAGCATGAAGTAGAGACTAGAGAAAATAAGACCAAGAAGTTGATTTTCTCCTCTGTTACATTAATTTTATGCAGACTGAGTTTCCTTGCTATGAAGCTCCTGTAAAAGATTATATAATTGAGCATTTAATCTGTTAAAAATAGTTTTTATGACAATGTAGAACAGAGGAAATATATTTGCATTTATGCTGTATTTTTAAATTTAGTTTATATATAATATCAGGATGATATTTTTAAAAACTCCTAAGTCCCATTTTAAAAATTACCTTCCACACATGGGTTTTTAACTTTGATTCTCTTTCAGCAGCTTTTATCTGCTTTTAAGATCCTTAAACCCCCTACTTATCTGCTGTTACCCTGTAGTTGCCACAGTGATGTTTAAGTCCATGGAGCTCCTGCCAACAGGCATGTCAGAACTGCTTACCTCCCGCTAGTGCGAGCCACTCCAATTCCAGGCTCACACCTAACCCTAGGGGCATTTTCAGCAAGACTTTCTCCTACCTATCTCACCGGTTGGATTCAGTGTTTTAAGCCTCTTGAAATCATATCTACCAAAAAAAGGGTAACAGAAGCAACAGTTAGGAACTAGATATTTTAGTCTCTGGCTAAACACTGTTTCCCAATAGCCGGCTAGCAACTATTTTCATATGGCAAGTAGGTTTTCAAATCCCATCACATACTGTTTTGGAGTAAGAAACTGTAAATCCTATTTCCTCAGTGAGGACTTTGGGATATAGATAAAACTGATCCACTTTATGCAGTTAATAAAATATTGGGCTCCAGGTAAAATAAAATTAAAAAAAAAAAAAAAAAAAGGGGGGGGGGACTCAAAATGAGAATTTTGCAACTATGTGGTTAAGTCAATTTTTTTTTTTTTTTTTAAATTTAGGATGTAGTTTATCTCAAACCCTTCTCCAGCATATTGCTGTACATCCAAAACAAAACTGTAGAATTGAGTTGTCTCAGTTACTAAACAAAATTTCTAACTGAGTGCTAGCAGCTCTTCTAATAGCGAGCACATCCATAATTTCTGGGTTGCCATGTTCATATTTTGTAGATCAATCTGTTTAATAATTATGATTAGAAGAGTTGAAAGGAGAAATAATTACAATATTTCTGAATAAAGTTCAGTTCTGCAAAAATCAAAGCAGTCCTGGAATTAACAGCCTACAAAATTTAAAAAATGGACAGTACTTAGAAGGTGTAAATGTAAAATTCTTACAGATACAATGCTCTTTTTTTTCTGTAATTTTCTTCTCTCAAGTGTCTGTCAACCACGTATTTTCTAAAATGGCCAATGTACTAGGACTGCTTATTAGCACATATTTAGTGCAGGAAAAAACAAAACAAAACAAACAAAAAACAACAACAAAAAAATTTGTAAAAAGAAAATTTTTGTAGTTTATTTCTTGTGGGGTTTTTTTCCTAATCCTGGATATTATAAATAGATTCTGTTTCAGCAAAGTGTGCTAGTTGCCTTAATATATTTTGTGTTGTATTTTTTTCTTACAATGTTATTTGAATGCTTCAGTAACAATATGTAATATTTAGACTCATCAGCTCCTCATGGAAACATATGTATGAAATATCTTATCTTTGTAATAATTTATTAATGCAACTCTGCATCTTTTGACCTCTGTGGTATCACTCTGACAAGTAGTTAAGCCCAGAGCTCTGTATGCCGAGAGTAGACTAATGTATTCTTTGAGTTCTTATGAGTTTAGTTACCAATAGCTACAATTTCTGTCGAGTAATTTTTTTATATATAAATGCTTAGAGGATAGAGAATTGAAACAGAGTAATATACACATCTGTGCAGGCTATTACAAGACCCCTGGGGGGGGGGGGGGAAATTAATTTCTACTCATACTCTACCAGGTTTATTTTGCTCATAGGAACTTGTGTGGGTTCTCTCAACAGACCTTTATCCACACTTGGTGGTTGACTGTATCTCCCCTGCAACTTGTAGGTCTTAAAAGTATTACTGTGTTTTAAGAAGAAAATAGGAAAAATAGGGGAAGTGAGAGTATTTCTTAAAAAAATAAAACAATATTAAAAATCCATTGTTTTGAAGCATTTATTTGAAGTTTGTACTTTGATATCTCAAATAAACTTTTTTTCCTTGAGAATTTAGAATGCAGAAGATGTTTAAAGACTGTGCACTCTTTGCTGCCTCTATACTTGCTGTATATTTGTTTGACGTGGTTTTAGGATGGTAAAAGTATTTATGAACCTTTATGCGCCTTACTTCCTCCTTTGTCACAGCTATCTATATTTTATTTTCATTTAAAATTCCCATAATTTAAAATACACAATAAAAAAATCTTTGGATCGTTTTCTTTCATACTATTAAGCCAGTTGACATACCCATCTTCAAATTTGGTTATTTTTATAAAATTTTACATGGATTATGGAACAGTTACTGCCAAGATCAAATAAGTCCTGCATAAGAGGAGAGACAAATTCCACCCAGGGAGGGGAAATGTGAAATTTTAAAGTAAAATGAAATGAAAATCAGAAGGGCAGTTATTTCATAGAATCATAAAATTATTTGGGTAGGAAGGGATCTTAAACATTATTTTGTTCAACCCCCTGCCATGAGTAGGGATGCCTTTCATTACACCAGGTAGCACAGAGTTTGCATCCAGCTTGGCCTTGAACATTTCCAGGGAGGTATACTCAGCTTCTCTGAGCAACCTATTCCAGTGTTGTCACTTGTCTCTCCCATGGAGCTCTGGATCCATTTCCACTCCGGCTAGCCCAAGGCAAGCAGCCAGGCAGAAGGAGTTTCTCAGGGCCCTAAAAAACCCAGGAGGCGGCTGAGAATCTTTCCCTTAGCACGAGAGAGCGAGACCCTGTCGGTGGCAAAGGAAGAGGTCGCACTCGATCTCGAGGTGAAACCAAGGCTTTATTCAGTCCTTCTTCTGTGGTCCTGCCCCAGACCTTTGCCATGTCCAACTGCCCAAATCAAGAGAGCACCCAGCCTAATGGTCTGGGCTTATATGCAGGGAAGGGGCTGGAGGAGAGGACAAGCCAATATCCAATGAGGCACAAGGTGAGAGTGGAATAGGGTTGGAAAGACATTCAAGGAAACCAATGGGTAACATAAAGGGAGAGATCTTCTCGGCCCTTGCCCTGTCATTCGATGTCTTTTACCTGAACCCTCCAGAACCTGGGTGGGACAGCCGAATGATAGACAAGGCCCACAGAAGGGGACTGGGAGAAATGTGGGAGAATGGGTTGGGGAAAGGGCAGGGACAGATTTTGGGATACTACATTTTCCAGGAGAACAGGGGAGTACAGAATAAACCATTATAAAACCCAATAAAAAATTAAATACAATATGAAACCAAATAACACACAGCAACACAGTATCTCAACGCTATCACAGTAAAGATTTTCTTCCTAATATCTAATGGAAACCTACCTTCTTACAGTTTGAATTCATACCTCCTTATCCTGTTTACTACATGCCCTTGTAAAAAGTCTCTCTGCAGTTCTATGTAGGCTCCCATGAGGTACTGGAAGGTGCTATAGGGTCTCCCCAGAGCCTTCTCTTCTCCAGGATGAACAACCCCAACTCTTAGCCTGTCTTCAGCCCAGAGCTGGATGCAGCATACCAAGTGGTGCTTCACAAGAGCAGAGGAGAAGTCCCTCTTTCCACGGCTAGTCTTGTTCTATTCTCTCCCCAGCCTGTACCTGTACTTGGGATTGACCCAGCCTGGATGCAGGACCTTGCACACTTGGCCTTGTTCAATCTGATGAGATTTACATGGGCCCAGTCTGTCAAGGATGTCATTCCTTCCCTCCAGCATGTGCACTGCACCACAGAGCTTGGTGTCTCTTGGTCAATTTCTCATCTGTCTCCAGGCAGTCAGAGCTCCATGCACTCCATCTGGTCACTGACAGAACACCGCATCCCCTCGTTGTCTCCCCTGCCAGTCCTTCCTAAAGAGCTTGTATCATTCCATTCCAATGGTCCAGTCATAAGACCCATCCCAAAATGTCTTTGTGATGCCAATAAGGTGCGCACATCTCTAGCTCCTCTTATTTCCCACACTACATGCACTTGCATACAGGCATTTAAGTTGAGCTCTAGATTAAGACTATCTTCTGTCTGAAGAGGCAGGAATTCCTTTGTGCTCCTCTCCTGCCTGACCTGTGATCCCTTTCCAGGCTCTGGGCATCTCTTGCTAGCACTGGCATCAAACTGGTAAGGGTGGGGTGGTTGGAGGTTACTCTCCCTCAGGAGCTTTAGATTAAAGCCCTCTTCATCAGCTTGGCAAGTCTATGGCCAAAGGTGATCTTCCACTTTTCTGACAAATGTTCCTCATCTGCCCTCAGTTTCATTGAAGTTGGTCCCATGGTGTAAGTAGCTGAGCCCTGGCTATGGCGCCGGTGCTCTAGCACTGTTGGTTCACCCACATTTGACCATCCCTTTCAAACTCTTGCCCTCTGACTGGGAGGACTGATGGGAAAAGTGCCAGTACTTTAGATTCCCTTACTGCCACTTCCGGAGCTCTCTAATCTTTTATGATTGACATTTGGAGTGCTCCAGGCTGTATCACTGGTGAAACAACAGTCCTGGGCACAGCTTTTGCAGGCAGGTCTGCTGCCTGTGCCCAACCCAGCAGAAGGGTCGAGGCACTTCCTTAAAATCTGAGATCTGCAATGCAGCCTCTCCTTTCAGCACTTCTGTCTGAGGGCAGGCATTGGCCACCACCAGGTAGACAGTGCAGCCCCTCGAGCCAGAGCATAGCCTCAAGGGTCAGGCAGTGCCCTTGGCCTGTGCCAATGCTGACAGAAGGGTGTCCATCTGCTGGGTTATATGGATTTCAAGTCTCTCTGCACAGCCAGTGGAATGCTGCTCCTTCAAAGAAATGTCCTCACACATGCACCAATGTGCTACACCCCGTTTGTCTGCCCTGGTCACAGCGTTCCTGCTTTTCTTCAGGATTAGAGGAATATTGAGGTGAAAGATGCTAGACTTAGCCTGCAAAACTGGTTTGGGGTGGGATAGGCTAGTCCTTCATATAAACCTAGGCAAAGACCTTTGATGACTCTCATCTAGGCTAAAATTTCTGAATTAATGGAATTGCCTAACACAATACACAGTTCTCTGGATTCCACATACATGAATAGTCATATATATTTATAAACACTTATATATGTGACATACATATAGTCACATATATATTTCTAAACAATATAATTTCAACAATTTCCAGGGAACAGTGTATACCCCAAATTCATGTTTCTGACTGACTTTATTACATACTTTTACAAATTTGATGAAAGCAGATGAATCAATTTAATTACCTGCTTCAGTTCCTTGATGACTATTTTGAATATAAAACATAATTATCATTTGATCATATAGAAATTTTCAGTATTTACTACCCATTTATGTCCATAAAAATTACCATATGTTTAGAAAATTAGTCTTTCTTTCCCTGCAAAAGTGAGAACTTTTGAGATGAGATGAGATGAGACTTTTGAGACGAGGTTTTATCATTTCGAACTTATGGACTATATATTTGTCTTCAGGTTGTGCATTCAGCAGTTGTTCTACTGTCTGTCTTGTGTTCTATACATGCATATATACATACATATGTATTACAAACACAGTTTCAATTGTATTATACTGACAGACTGAAATTCAAAGTTTAGAGCTTCAGCTTGAAACTTTAGACCACTAAGATAGGCTTTACTTTCCTTTACATGCTCAGTATCATTATTTTATGCACACTTCCAATGGTGTAAGGACATAAAGAAATGTAATTTACCAAACCAGCATTTCAAAGTCATGTAATTCCTCTTTCTGATTGCCTAATCTTTACTTTGGAGAAAGATACAGATCTGTGCACCTAATCCATCAAAGTACTGCTATATCTAGTATTAAGCAAATAGTAATTTGAATGATTTTGTGTGATTGCATTAAGTTTGTGTGGCAAAACTTTGGCAATAGTGGGACTACAAGGGTGGCTTCTGTGAAAAGCTACGAGAAGCTTCTCCCACGTTTCGCAAAGCCTAATCCAGCTATTTCCAAGACTGCTACAAGGCCATGGCTGGCTAAGGCCTCTGGGATTACATTTAAGAAGGGGGAAAAACCCACTAGGCAACAGCATCTGGAGAGAGGAATGAGAGCATATGAGCGCAACAGCCCTGCAGATGCCAAAGTCAGGGAAGAAAGAGGGGGAGGACGTGCTCCAGGTGCTGGAGCACAGATTCCCTTGCAGCCCGTGGTACGGTCTATGGTGGAGTAGATACTCCCCCGCAGGCCATGGAGGACCCTGATGTTGTAGAGCATTAATTTAGTTTATATTGTGTTTCATTTCTATATTGGGGGTTTGTAATGTTTTTCTATTGTATCCCCTGTTCCCCTTGGAAACTGTTATCATGTGGTTTGTCCCTGATCGGCCGCGCCCATCCCCCACACTGGAATGTAACCCAACTCTGTTCCACTCCCAGCTTATCCCTGATTGGGTAGTGGCTTGTCCCTGGCCTCTAGCCCCTGCCCCCTGGATAAAAGCCCTGAGAGAAGGAGGGGTGGGCTCCCTCTGGCACCAGGGCGGATGAGAAAGAACTGCAGCTGGCAGGAGTAGAACTCCAGAATAAAGCCGTGATATCCCCCCCGGTGAGGGAGCAGGCTTTTTCCTTTTGCCATCGGCAGTCATCTGGTCTAGCTAAAGAAATACAGCACCCTGCTAGAGAGTAACTGATGCATCCAAAGAAGGCAGGGTCTCCTTGGGGTATCTGGATCAGGCATCAGGCAGGACCTGTGCTGGTAGGACTTCGGACTCCATGGGCGACCCATGCTGTTTCTGAAAAGGTTGCAACTAAACTGGAGAAGTTTATGGAGAAGTCTCCCATGGGAAAGACCCCATGCTGAAGTAGGGGAAGAGTGAGAGAAGGAAATACAAGCAGAAATGTGTGATGAACTGCCTGCAACCCCCCAGTCCCTGACCCCTTGCACTGCTAGGACAGGAGGTAGAGCCAAATCAGGAGTGATGTTGGGCCCGGGAAGGGGCGGGGGTAGGGGGCACAGGAGGAAGTTGTTTTGAGGTTTAGGTTTTACTTCTCATTAGCCTACTAGGATTTGATTAATATATTAATATTTTACTTAATTAATTAAATTCATTTCCATGAGTTGAGTCTGTTTTGTCCACAAGAAAAAATTCTTCTTGTCATTCTTCCAGCCCAATTTGGCTGTGTTTTCTCTCCCCAGCTGAGCTGAGGAAAGCAGCGCAAAAGAGCAATTTTGGGCAGCTAGGGTCCAGCCAAGATCAACACAACACAGTGTGGCATACATTTTCTTTAATGTTATCTGAGCCTTCCTTGTTAAATTTCTAGCGGTGACTGTTCTGCTAAAAAAAGAAAACAAACAAATTATTAATTTCCATTTTCATCCCATGAAACTCTGGTTTGTAATAAAATATCTTTGGTAATGACAAGCATTTTCATTTACAGTGCAAGTGAAACATGCATTTTAGAAACATTCATTAATTCAAAGGAATTTTTCTCTAAACTTACCTTAGACCATCTCTTCCTATCTCACCAGTTTAATTATCTTGAACATATTTTTCTTTTCCAACAGTGGCATGCTCAAAATTATTACACACAGAGTATTTTTCTTTTCCTAGAGCTGTGGTGTTTATCTTTCTGAGTATTTTACTATGTCATTTAAAAGACATCTACACTATTTGGTTTTTGTAACTTCCAAAAAGAAATTGCTACTTGCTATATTTCTCAGGGCTCTATCTAACAACATAAACACAACTCAAAACAAATATTTCAAAATTTTCAGTGTCTGCAATAGAATTATTTTCCCATATATTAAACCCATTATTTTTTCTAAAAATATTTGAAATGCATATAAGGGGGTTTAATATTATACTAACTTTATGATATTGTATTTTGTAAAATGTAATAATCTTATTCTGAAGTTTGCTCTTGTTGTTTGCTTTTTTCTTTCACATTTAATAAGCAATGCAAAATTATATGTCAAAATCTAAAACAAAACTCTCCATGACTGAAATTATTATCTTCCAAAGAGAGGACTATCAGTGTTTAAAGTACAAATATCAAGATTTTCTTCCTAACACTTAACAGATTCTAATATGTAGTAAATATGCCTTACATCAAATATAGCATTTCATACAGATGATTACAGACTGATTTTCTGAAATTAGATTTGAAGCTGCCTTGCATTGGCAGATCAAGTCCAGCTGGAATCCAGTCAATAATTTCAATGGGAGCTGTGCATATGTTTTACAAGGTTTAGTTCCAGGTGCAGTTCAAGAAATCTTCACAAGAACCTCTAGATATTATGTCTGGTTAGTGTATTGCTTTTTATGAACTATATGCTTACTTTTTCTGCTACAAATATTTGTCAGGTTCAAAAAATCTGACTAGTATTCTAGTCAGTTTCCTATGATTAATCTGGAATTTAAGGGGATTAACATCAATTATTTGTTAAAAAAAGCATATGATCATTAACTTCTAAAAAGTATTTACAGCAAGAATTTTGAATTTGCTATTCTTGTCAGTTGAATCCACATAGGGGTGGGAAAATGTAATCTTTGTGCATACAAATGGAGGTTTTCCATATGCAGTAACTATATGCAAGTTTAGCTCTACTAGTTTGTTGGCTGAAATTTTAAAATATTTCTAAACTTGTGATGTTCAATCCATTCCATTCCCTAACATACATTTTTCAAGAGATAATAATTCTGGGTAGAGGGGAATTATTTTGTTAAGAACAATACGGTGATTGTCTTGCTAGGATGGAGTTAAAAAAAATAAAAAGCTTAGCTGGTAAAAGAAATTAACTTTAATCTATAAATTCAGTGTAATCCTAAAAAGTATCAAGGCTGGATAAATCATATAATATCAACTATGGAGAAAATCACGCAGTCACTTGCTATGATTGTTCCACAATGTAGAACCCATCCACAATGCAAAAAATTAGAGTATATGAGACCCTAAAAAACTGAGACCTTTACCAGTGCATTCCTAGGAATAATGCCTGCCAGCAACTCTGTTACAGATTATAGTGAGAGAGAGTTATTTAGGAAGTTATTTACTATGAGTAGTTGTTAATACTTTTCTATCTATATTCATAAGTTTTGCTAGGCACAGAGAGAGACCTTCTGATTTAGAGAGCTTTTGTCATTCATGACCTAGAAGCAGTGTGGACTCCTTTTGTATTAGACTGTAGTTACAGAAAAATATACATGGTAATTTTAATTCTTTTGTTAATTGACACTGATTAAATGAATGTAAGCCTTATTTGCTCATTTTTCCCATTCTGATTTGACTTTTCTCCATGAATTACCTTAAATAATTGCCCATCTTATGTATTTTCAGCTCCACACAATATTTCATTATGTTCACATCTGCAATTTTTTGAGTTATTCAGTGGTCAGATCAGATTTTATTAATAATGTCTTCCAATACAATATCAAATATCTTTTATGTTATGTCATTCTTATTTTGCTTCATAACAGCTATATTTCAAATTCTTGTTTCTGAGTTCATGCATTTGCTTTAAACTGTAGATTAAATAGCTTCATATTTTATTTTGCTCAAATGGCCACAAAATAGATGTACATACTGTCTTGGAGAAGGAGGTTACTACTTAAATCTCAGTTCACCAAGGTGATTAGCCTTTTAATAGTTTGTATATAGTAAGTTGTCCTAACCTTTGCTCGTCTTTATGCAAGAAAAATAAATAGTGTCAATATAGAATATGATTTTATGTAACATAGGAATGTCTTCATTAAAATATTTCCAACATTATCTACATTTGTGTAATAATGAATTGTAAAA
Source organism: Hirundo rustica (assembly GCF_015227805.2). Lineage (NCBI taxonomy): Eukaryota > Metazoa > Chordata > Aves > Passeriformes > Hirundinidae > Hirundo > Hirundo rustica. Next base: position 43,050,326 of record NC_053453.1, on the reverse strand, counting down.
GCAGAGGAGTTCTATGGAAAAAAAAAAAAAAAAAAAAAAAAAAAAAAAAAAAAAAAAAAAAAAAAAGAACTGCTATTTCTTTTTTGGTATTTTCATGTCAAACCGGACCAGGTCAATCATAAATCCAGGACTGTGTTGCAGTCACACATTTCTATAATAATAGATTAGCAACACAGTTTGACTAAAGTTCACCAAACTGTTTTGTAAATTCCTCAGTAAGTGTTGTACTCCTTCATATATTGAAAGAGTGATATAGTAGTTCACATTTTTGCAATAAACAAATCAGTGGACTAAAAGAAGGAAAGAATATTTTCATTTCTTTTATAAGAGATTAATATCCTCATATTTCTGCATAAAAGCACAACAGTTAGTTGTGATTCCCTGTTAATTTTCCCACAAATTTATAGCATTAGCTACCTTGCTTCCATTTTCTTTTTCTAAACATAATATGGGGTTTATACACTATATATTAACTAATATTTATGTTCTCAAGTAATAATCTTACTGTTTGTTTCAATATGTACTTTGTTAATTAATATTTGTTTTTCTTCTGTTTAGACTTTGACTCTCCCAAAATAGCATTTTGACCCTCATCAGTGCACACAGATTTAGACACCTTGGTTTGTGTAGTGGTTTCAAGTTCGCAAAATTCTGGTCTTAGAACTCACCCTTTCTGTGGGAGAGAGACTAGGAGAAAAACAAAGCAGGTTCAACCTTAAAAATGAACAAATAATTTTATTAACATACACTAAAAGAATAGAAAAAAGAAAGTTGGAAAAAAACTAAAACAAAATGAAACTTCAAAAACACTCTTCCCTCCCCTTACAAACTGTTCATTTTCCTACAAAACAACATAAAGAGACAAAACTTGTAATTTTCAGTCAGTTTCACTATCTGACAATAGTCTTTCAACAATTCCTTAGGGGAAGAGTCTCTCTTAGAGTCATGGATCCCACTGACAACCTAGAACAGATCTCTTGTGGGTTTTTTAACTGTCACAAAAACAACCGCCTGGAGAAACCTGCCTTTGCGACTCCTCCCATTAGCAGGTCCCCAAGCTGCTTATGGGTCATGGGTCTTAGACTTTTGCATACTGGGGTGTCACCTTTTAAAGATAAATAAGTCCAAAGCAAAGGATTCTTCATGTCAAGGTACAGCAATATCTTCTCACTTCTTCACTGGCACAGAGAGCTTCTCATCTTTATCTCTGTTCAAGCATCTTATAGGATTAATATTACTTAGTCCATTGCAAACACCTTTGCTCAAATCCACACACAAATCAAAACAATCATCTCCCCAAATGCATATCTTTCCCATGATTTAAAGGAATGATCTAAATATAGAGTTCATTTCCTATGATCTAAATATAGAGTAAGAATGGAACAACCAACTCTTCAACTTCTGTCCCAATAGTCTTTTCACTCTTGCTCTACTGACTTTATGCTGTTTTTTTTCTTTATATTCTCTCTGTCCTTTCTTACTCTCTCAGAGAAGGGCTAAGCTCTGGAAGCTTCATGTTGCCAGGAAAGGGTTAAATCTGCCCAGTCTTTGCCTCTCCCTCTGCAGCTTGTGGTGGTAGATGTTCAAGGACGGGCTAGTGAGGGAGAAAGAACTCAAAGAGAAACATCAGAGATCAGAGCACCTGGGCAGTCCGGAATCACAAAAAAACCAACCAGGCAGGATCATAAATGCCTTCTCAGCCCACCCCTCCGTGTAAATCAGGGTGTCCTCAGCCTAAATGGTGCCCATAGCTCTTATCAGGGGCCTGGCAGAGATCTCTCCCTGCTCCAGGGAAGTTTAGACAAAGTAGTTGTTGTAAAGCAGCAACCTCTCCTTCCCCACCGCAACCCAGGAGCCGATAGAATCCGGCCAGGCCTCAGGCCAGCTCCCCCCAAAAAGGGGGGAAACAGCAGGCCCAACTCGATGTTACTTGTCTCTCTCTGGCCAAAGGAAAGAAGAAAAAAGGACCCACCTACAGGAAATCAAGGGTGTTTATATGGTACTTCCCAAAGTCGTAGCAACAATTTTCAGTGGTCAGAACAGATGCCAATATTCCAACTAACTCTCTGATAGGTCCCTGTCTTTTCTAAAGCAATTCCCAGGTCCTGACCTGGAGAATTATTCTATATTCTTCTATAACTAAAAAACCAAACTGTACTAACCCATGATAGTTTTTTAATGCAACTACTACACTATTGAGATGGACTGTAGCAATACTTTAAAACATCTCTTTCTAAGGGAAATACATGATTTCGCCAATTACAGATAGATAAATAAGGAAAATGGAAAATCGCCAACTCATAAAGAGAATCCTATCTGTAGAATTTCATAGTGGGAAAGGTTAGGGGATTTGGTTGTTTTTTTTTTTTTTTTTTTTTTTTTAAGAGTCAAAAGAGTATGGAAATGCATTGGGAATGGACTTGCTATGACTGTTGCACTTGGAGATACATTTTTCAGTTAAAAGTTTTGCTGTTACAACACTAATGTTTCTGAAATCTACTGTGTTGAGACAGTGCTGCCCTGTGATCCCCTGTATCTGATTCAGTCAGGCAGGCTCAGAAATGACCAGTTGGGACTGGTAGTTGAAGTCCCAGTGCGATTTACGCAGAAGCCAGTTAGTTCATGTTTGGCAGATCCTTGGTTCACAAGACAGATAGCTGCCTCATGCTACCATAGTTTTTCTCCTAACACATAATCTTCTATGAGTAAAAAGGACAATTATCACACAGCACACTGTCTGTTACATCCCATGACATACCAGATTATTCTTGCCTTCTCCTTTCTGTGATCTGGGACCACTTTTGTGGAGCCTGAAAAAGGAATGAATTTGAGTGTGGTTTAGCATTAAACAGGATAAAAGTAAAGTAAGGGTTGAACTGGAGCCAACCATAGCATAAAACCCTTAAAACATAGTTATAAAAGGCCAGCAGGCAAAGGACATATGCAGAGATAGAAAGCAGAATATTTTGTTCCTTGTTGTGGGTGTGAGACAAACTCTCAAGCCATACTCACCAGTGTCATATGGCAGCCCTGTATTTGGTTTTGGTACAGAATAATAATTAGCAACAACTGGTTTGCAGTGACAGTAATAATCCATTGCCAAGGAAGAAGGAAATTCATCATCTCCAGGATTCCTTAAATTGAGACAGGATGTTTTTATCCTCTAGTAAACCACAAGTTATTGGGCTTGACAGTATTCACTTACAATTTAAGGGAAGGTGATATGTTCCACCACATGAATTATTGGTGAAATTTTATGGCCTGTGTTAGGCAAAGATCAAACCAGATGATCCTTATGTCTTAAAATCTGTTCTTAAAATTTGCAGCTGCTCAAAAAAAAACCCTTATAAGCAAAACAGTGAAGGGAAAGAGGAGAACTGAAACACCAATCTGAAATGTTTTCCCTAGAATAAAGCACCACCGTTTCCAAGAACATAAGATGTTTCTGTCTGGAACTATTATGTCACCAGACTTGTTCATAGACAAGGCCTAACCAAAAATTGCATAAACACAAAAAAAAGCAGATTGTGAGTTCTATACTACTTTCTCTTTTGGCAGTTGAAAGAAATATTGCCTGCACCTCTGCAGTGTGCATCACTCATGTCAAACCATGTGAAGATTTACCTGCCTGTGCAATGCCTGTCTATGCAAAGAAATAGTGTCCTCTTACGTATAAGAAAGTAAGTTCAGGATGACTGAGTCACTCAAAGTTGTGCAGCTTCTGCCAAAGCCAGGGAATAAGTAGAAGTAGGGATGAATCTATCATGCTACTAGTGCTAAGGCGTTCCCTCCTATCCAGTTTTGCCATTCTGTCTCACATCATAGAGCAGTTTAAGAGAGGAAGAAAAGAAAAAGGGTCCTAGGGAGCTAGATTGCCAAAGTCCTGGCACACAGCAAAACTTTTCTGCTTCCTCTTGCTGAAACTATGACACTACACAAGGCTCAGACAGTGGGAGTATTCTGTGTGCAACACTTCAAAACATGAAAAGAAGTTGGGGAGAATGGATGAATGCAAAGGGAATTCACCATATGAAATAAGAGAAAGGGAAGAAATTTCTGCCTCTTTTCTGAACCAGTGCAAAAGAGATAAGGCAAATACCAAAGCCAAAAGCTATTAACTCTATCTTCTGCTTTAGCTTTTAGCTGTACAACCCTTCTGTTGTATTCTGTTAAAATGGTTTGTTCTGGTTTCCCCTCTATTACATATGTTAATGGTTTGTCCCAGATTTTGTATATTCCCCTCTGTTTCCTATAGGGTTATTCCCCATATTTTGTCCCAGTGCCTTCCCAGTCAATTACCTAACCCTGCCTACCCTCCTTGTCCATTATTTTAAACCCTGCCCCTTTATCCAGAATGCTCTGTGTTCATCATATCTCCTTCAAAGCCTCATTGGGCTAGGTAATATAATCCCGCCTACACTGTGACTCAATTAGTTTCCCTCGTAATCTCCCTTGGCTCCTCCCCAGTTGCATCCAATTGGTTGAATGTTTGTATCCTCCCCTACCACCCCCTTGAGTTTATGACCCACTGTACACTAGTGCTCTGGGCCTTTTTTCCCTGTGGATCCATTCACCAATAAACCACGTGAATTTATCCCAGCGAAAAGGTCTCCTCTAATCCTTTATCTCAGTCCCAGTCGACAATGCCAAGAGCCTCAGGAGTTCACCTCTGCTCCAGCAGTTTCCATGTGTCCTAAGGTACTGGTGCAGGAAGATGGTTCCCCACTCCTGTGACAGCTCTGGGGTGCTGAGCTAGCCCATCTGCCCCATAGAGCAAAGGTGCTGCCACAGACTGGCACCCAATTTGGGGCCTCCTGGCGAAGCCTGAGACCCCAAGAAGATGCTTTGGATCCATGGAGGATCAACAGAGTCCTTGGGAAGTCAGTCACCTCAGTTGCCGCAGGCCGCTTTCTGTGTGTCAGCGTTCCTGAGGGAGAGAGCAGCAGCCCTCCAGCACCTGGGAGGATCTCTCTCAGACCGGGAGCACCTTCCACAGCTGAGGTCCAGACTGGTCGAGGATTCACCGGAGTGGTAAGTATAGTGGGAACCCCAAGAGACCCCTTAGAGAGCGGGTCAAAAAGATCCTAGGAAGGATCTTTAGGGAAAAGGCTGGGCAACCCTCAGAAGAAAGGGGGAATGCGGCAGAGTGCAGCAGCGCATGTGCGAGTGCCTGTGTGCAGGCAAACCCTGGCCCCTTACTCAAAAATTTTGGGGGGGGGGGGGGAGGTGAGAGTGAGTGTGAGTGCTCTTTCCTGGGACCAGTCTGGGACAGGTTTTGAAGTTTTTGTTCCCTGAGTTTCCATTTTGCAGAGGAAAGGCAGTGGATTTTGTTGAGTTGATTGTAGTTTATCAAAATGGAGGCGCGTTTATCAACTCCACAGAGAGGAATTTATCTCCAAGTTGCGGATATGCTGGGGGTGGTAATGTTAAGTTCTCAAAGGGATTGTTAAAAGGTTTTGTTCGCTGACTGTCTTTACATTTCCCTCAATTGTGCGGGATGTAGATTCTCTCCCCTTTTGGGATACAGTCGGGGACCTGCTCACCCTGAAGGTGGAGCAGAGAGTCGGAACAGCACCCAAGTTCCTCCCGCTGTTTCTTTTGATTAGGAAAGAATTGATTAAACGGGAAATGAAGAGACAGCCATCAAGATCTTACCTTGTTTCCCCTTCCCCTCCTCCCAAACCCACTACACCTAGACCAGGGGGACTGCGTGGAGCAATCCATAATATGCAGGGCAACCAGCAGAGCTGTAGTCTCCCTGGCTCTCCGCAGTCCTCTCATCCTCTCAGCACCCTAGCTCTGGCAGCAGTGAGGCTGCCAGAGACCTTTCCCTTTACCCTCCTTCCCAGTTAATTCTCCCAAAGTTAAACGTTCAGTCAGTTTTAAAGATGAATATCACTGTTCACAAGATGGCCCCCGAAGGATTCAAAATGGTGGTGACCACATGGCAGACCTTCCATTTTGTCCTTCTCCTTCACTCATTTTCCAGCCTTCCAACCCCTTCCGTTCCCCTGACCCGCCCAACCCTTTTGCGTCATCCAACCCCTTCCTCTCTCGGGACTCTTCCTTCTTTTCCCTGTCCTGCTATGTGTCGGTGACACCCACCCCACCCCCAGGGATCATTGTCATGAGTCCCACCCCTCTTTGGTTGGCCCCACCCCCCTTTTGGCTTCCAGTTCCCACGCCCTCCCTTCCAGTTCCCATGGTGGTGGGGCCAGATGTGGGGAGTCTGGGGTTGGGAACCTGGAAGAGGACGAGCTGCCTACTGCAGCTCCGGTTACTTACTCCAGCAGAGGGGTAAGAACCGTGGGTGGAAGGCAGTCTCCTACTAGACCAAGAGGGAGCTCTGCAAGGCTCAGAAGGAGTTTGGCCAGAGCAGCGAGATGTTCAGGGGAACACTTGATGCTGCCCTAACCTCATATGATCTGGTACCATCCGATCTCAGGGGTCTCTTCTGGTATATTTTAACTCCATTGGAGTTCCTCCTCTGGGAGGACAACTGGAGCAGGTTCCTGAGATCACTCGTTTCTGAGCTCAAAAACAGTGCAGACGGCTCATTAGACGAAGATGGAACTTTCCTAGCACTCGAACACCTGAGTGTATGTCCGGTTGTGTCCCCGCTCCGGGTGGGAGCTGGCCCCCAGCTAGCTCGGGTCAACACAGACACAAAGTTTCCAGTTCGTTTTGGCTTCTCGGCTTGGCAGCGGGACCCAAAGGTGACAGTCAACAGCAGCAGAAGAGAAAAGGCTGGCTCTCAGCTTAGCAGGTTAGAAGATGTTTATTAGCAGGGATCTCCAAGCTCCGAGGCGAGCGGCTCGGAGCTTCCAGGCTGAGAACCCCGCGGCTGAGAGCTTCTAGGTCGAGAACCCAGTGGCTGAGAGAGTTTTCTCCTCCCTCCCACCCCCTATAAGCGGGGGAGGGTCCCAGGGAGGATACAAAAAAGACCACAAATCAGGGGTTTCAGGGGGTAACAAGGTGTGCCCACCCCCAAGCTTCAGACCACTAAAATCCAGAGCCAAAGGAATTTCCCCCAGGCTACCTATCACCTGAAGCTCTCTCACGGAGATTTCACAATCCGGGAGGGACCCCAGGAGTGATAGGCAAGCTGCCCCAGAGAGGGGGGTTGGGGCAGAAGGGATGTTACATGTCAAGTGAGGTATGGGATGATTGACATAAAACACCTTATTATACAGACAACACAAAAGGGATACAGAATTGGGGATACAGTGAAACGAACCATAACATAAACTTCTTACAAAAATCTAATAAAACAGTTCTGCACCACCACATGAGTGGAATGGGGAGGTGGGTGGACCTGGAAGAGCAAGAGCATATACTTCCAAAGTACACAATGACTAGGGCTAGGGTGGTAGCGGTAAAGGCATTTTACAAGCTACCAGAGCTGGAACCCAAAGGTAGCTATCTTAACGTTAAACAGTCTCCTTCGGAAAGTTTTCTACAGTGTGTAGAGTGGTTGCATGAGCAGGTGGAGCAGCAGACAGAGGATCCCACAGGTAGAAGTGCTGAAGGAAATGGCCCAGAATAACGCGAACAAGGCCAGCTGCCGGGTGATCCTGGCGCTGCCACTGGACCCTCCACCCATGCTCACGCAGATAATTGCAGCCTGCACAAGAAGGCCGACTTATATCAAGAGCAGGAGAAGAGACAAGTTCCAGCAAAGCCCAGAACAGCAGCTGCAGCTACGCCTGGACCACCCAGATGACCACCACCTGCACAAGCAAAGTGTTTCAAGTGCGGCAAACTTGGACACTTTGCTAAAGACTGTTTTAAAAACCAGCAGCAGGAAAATCACTGGGGACACAATAAAGGAGGAGGGAGTCAAAGGCCTCAACGCTGAGGCCCACAACAAAAAAACTAGGATGGGAGCGAGAGTCCATCCCATACCATGATAAAAATAAGGCGGACTCAAGAGAGGAAGCACATTCCTCAAAAACAAAAAAGAGAGAGCGAGGAAATATAAGTGTGGCTCAGCGCAGAAATAAAAATTGAGGGACAAACAAAAAACCTGGACATGACCTAAAGAATAACCAGACTGACCAGGGAAAGACCACTCACCCTGATGGGGAAACAGACAATTTGGGTGACATGGTTTGGCAGCTTCGCAAGCCTATCAGGCTTGTAACTGTCAAGGCCTATCATTTCAGGTCTACCCATTGGACGGTGGTGTTGATAGACCCAGAGAAAGACTCAACTAACCAGACAGAACAGACAACAGGACAGGACAACAACTGTGAGTTTTGTGTCATCAGGGACACAACTCACACACCCTCAGAGACTGAGATCATTCCTGCAACCATCAAGGGAGGTTTAACTGATCTCATTCTCCTGGCATGCTGTCCTCAGCCACCCTTCTATCTAGCCAAGGGGCAAATCATTTCCCAGGCCATCCCAATTCCAGCAGGGGTCACAGTTGATGACAAGTCATCAGACGTCTACTGGGCAGAAGTGGTGGGTGAGGACAAACCCATTATGGATTGCAACCTAAGACATGGAACCGAACACCTCCATGTGAATGGGTTACTCAACACGGGGGTGGAAGTGACGATCATTCCTGAGAGGATATGGCCACCACACAGGAAATTGCAACCCATGGCTGGCAAGATCCATGGTGTAGGTGGGGTGAAATTGGTGAAGGTTTCAAAGAGAATTGTGCAAATTGAGGGACCGGACGGAAAACTGGCCAGTGTCCGTCCACTTGTTATCAATTTTAAGCAGCCCCTGTGGGGGAGGGACACCATGCCCCAATGGGGGGTCAAGTTAACAATCCCAAAGAACCCCAAGGATTTTTAGAGGCAGCCACTGTAGAGCACCCTGCCCACAAGTGTTGGAGTCCAGGGCATTCCTTTGGTTGCCCTGGAGGGTCAGGGACCTAGGCAGGGAGGTCTAGGACCCCAGCCTAGAGCCTAGAGCTCGGAGAGACACTGGATTTGATTTCAGTCTATGGGAGGGGCTTCTTGCACTGCAGGAAGCATTGCAGGCCACAAGAGTGTGAAAAATAGTAGTTTAGTATATCACAGGGTGAAAAAACAGTGAGTTTGGGATTTTTGGCATTGGAGTGAATGGGGCAAGATGGAAAATTTAGAGCATTGTCTCCTTCTTCTTCCTTCTTGTTCCCTCACTCTATTTCTGCAGTGATGTTAGCACAAAGTAGTTAGTGAGGATTGGGTCAGAGTAGAGATGATCTTTTTAGTAATAGTGATAGACATTGGTAAGAAATAGTAAATAAGAAATACATAGCAATTAGTATAAAAGATAAGGACAGCCCAGAGACAGGAAGAGTCACCAGATGTCCGAGCCGCGGCAAACATCTTTTGGACACTGAGAAAATTGTAAGATAAGAACTAATAAACGAAGCATGTAACCTTGAAGACTCCATCTTTTCCTGCGTTTAGCACAGAGCTTTGCAGAGGGCCAGAACTCTAAAACCACCTGAATGCCGGGGAATTTAAACTCCTGAAAAGGAGCCCCCGACTACTGCCATCCCTGAGTGAGCAGAAACACACAAGCTAAATTAGTTAGATGACAAACCAGTCTGGGTAGATCAGTGGCCGCTCAACAAAGAGAAATTAAAGGCACTCGAGGAGCTCATGGGAGAACAGTTGGCCAAAGCCCATACTGAAGAAACAACAAGCCCTTGGAACTCTGTTTTTTGTTATCAAAAAACTGGGGAAGGATAAGTGGCGGTTCCTCCTCAACCTCCAAGAAACCAACAAAATCATTGAGGACATAGGGCCCCTCCAACCAGCCTTCCCCAACAATGCTCTCCCAAAACTGGAGATTGGCAGTGCTAGGTATTAAAGATTGTTTCTTCCAAATTCCCCTACATCCAGAAGTTGCCCCGCGATTTGCCTTCTCGGTTCCCTCCATCAACGGAGAAGCCCCGATGAGGCACTACCATTGGAAAGTTCTCCCCCAGCGGATGAAAAACAGTCCATCTGTCTGCCAATGGTACATAGCTTTATTGCTGTCCCTGGTGCATGCCCAAAAGAGGGAAGCCATCATCCTCCATTACATGGATGATGTGCTTGTGTGTGCCCCTGATGACATCCTACAACAGGACACCCTTGACCTAGTGGTTCAGGTCTTAACTGCTGGGTTTCAGCTACAAGAGGAAAAGGTTGCCGCCCTGGAAGTATCTGGGCCTGAAGATCACTGCACGGATGACTGTGCTGCAAAAATTGGAAATCTGCAGTGATCCCAAGACTCTAGAAGATGTACACTCCCTGTGTGGATCTTTGAATTGGGTCAGGCCTTGGTTAGGTCTTACCAATGAAGACCTACCTCCTCTTTTTAATTTATTGAAAGGAGAAAGAGAGAACTTAGTTCTCCCAGGACCGTGACTCAGGAGGCAAAAACTGCAATCCAAAAAGCACAGGAGTCATTGGCCAAGAAGCAGGCACACAGATACAAGCCTGACCTGCCATTTAATTTCATAATTTTGAGATGTTTGCCACACCTGCACAGCATGGTTTTCCAGTGGGCCAAAGGGCAGAGAGATCCTCTTTTGATCATAGAGTGGGTCTTCCTCTCCCACCAGAGGCCCAAGACTATAACAAAGCCACAGGAACTGATGGGATCCAGGAGGCCAGAGCAAGACTACGAGAACTTGCAGGGTGTGATTTTGTATGCATTCACCTGCCAGTCAACCTCTCTGAGGAAGGTAAGAACACTCCTGAGAGGATGACCAAGGAGATGTTCAAATGCCTGCTCCAAGGAAATGTGAGTCTGCAATTATCTCTGGATGGTTACAATGGGCAAGTATTAATCCACACCCTGGCACATAAACTATTCTATGAGGAATTTCATTTGATTCCTAAAGAAAAAAGAGGCCATAGGCCACTCAAAGATCTTCACAATTTTCACTGACACATCCGGAACATCCCACAAGTCAGTAATGACTTGGCAGGATCCTCAAACTCAGCGGTGGGAGATGGATGTAGAGTTTGTGGAGGGTTCTCCACAAATAGCTGAGTTGGCTGCTGTCATGAGGGCCTTTGAGTGGTTTCTGGAGCCGATCAGTTTGGTCACAGATTTGGCCTATGTGGAGGGGGTAGTCTCCAGAGCAGAGTTGGCAATTCTCAAAGATATCGACAACAAGCCTCTCTTCTGGTTGCTCTCAAAGTTAATTTACCTAGTGTCCCACCGAGAGCAACCTTTCTATGAAATGCATGTAAGGTCACACACTGACCTGCCTGGGGAAATTGCAGAGGAGAACCGCCAAGTGGATTCCCTCACCGCTCGGGCAGAGATGGCTCTGCTTCCGGATATCTTCCAGCAGGCAAAGCTGAGTCATCAGCAGTACCATCAGAACGTGCCAGGGCTGATCCGCCAGTTCCAACTGACATGGAGTCAGGCTCGGACCATTGTGGTTACATGCCCAAACTCTCAGCTCCGAGCCATACCATCGCTTGGCCTTGGGGTTAACCCCCGAGGTCTTGGGAGCTGCGAGGTGTGGCAGACAGATGTCACCCACGTCCCAAGCTTTGGCTGTCTCAAGTTTGCATGTTAGTATAGATACCTTTTCTGGCGCAGTCTACGCCTCTGCCCACACAGGGGAGAGGGCTGTACATGCCAAAGACCTTGTGCAGGCCTTCTCAGTGTTAGAAATCCCTAGGGAGCTCAAAACAGATAATGGTCCAGCATACACATGCAGGGAGTTCCTCGAGTTCACCCAGCAGTGGGGAGTGGAGCACAAAACAGGCATCCCTCACTCCCCCACAGGTCAAGCAGTAACTGAGCCCACCAAACGCTCAAACAGGTCCTGTCTAAGCAGAGCAATTCCACCTCATGGATGTCTCTGCAAGGCGCAGTTTACTATCAATTTTCTGAACTGTGCTTTTGAGAACATGAGTCCACCTGTCAGACACTTCAACGACAGTGAAATTATAAGTGGACACCCTGTCCTCCAGTCTTGATTAAAGATCCCGAGACATGGGAGACCCAGGGCCCCTTTGAACTGATCACCTGGGGGTGTGGGTGTGCATGCGTATCCACCCCTACAGGCCTGTTGGGGAGGATGAAACTAGAAAGCCTTGTAAAGATGACTGTTTAGATTCCGAGAATATGAAACCCGTAACTGAGATAGAATTGAAAGCAAGTTTCCATGTCTGAGATGTCCTAGTTACTGAACGTCTGGAAAACAATACAGGTCCACACTGTTCCCCAGAGATGGGTCAAACCCTACATCCCGAAATATCCTGGGGTGAGGGAAGAAAATAACAAGCAGGTCACTGTTGCTTCAAAAATAAGATGCCACAAGGAGGGGGAAGGAACCAGACAAACCTCAGTTTTACCTGTCTAAAGCCCTGACAGATTGTGCTACCCAGTCTAATAACCTTTATGTTTATTTATTATGCAGAAAGTTAACCTCCCAAGATTCAGACCACCATGCACCCCATCCGTGTGCTGATCACCATCTCCTCATTGAGCTGCCTTACCATTGCGTGGATCGTCCCTCAGCCACGGCAGAATGCATGGGTGATCCTGGCACAAGCCCTCAATCACAAAAACATCTATCAACTGCAGCAGCAGAGGATCTGATGTCAACATGCCTGGTGGGGATTCCCCTGAGGGCTGAGGAGTATCCAGCCCCAGGTGATATCTCTGAATATAACCCAGGTCCCAAACCACCTGTGGGATGCCTTCACACCATCCCCATGTTGACACAGCAGCCACTACACTGATGGCCAAAACTCGACTGTTCAGTTGCCTGGGCAAGGCCAGCAGGTCATCCCAATAGCTCAACATATGATCAAGAATCCCATTGTGGAATGTCTGCCAAAACTGTACATGGCTGACAAGGAGCCCCAGGCACTAGGGCTTCTGGGCTCATCACCTGCACCCTTTTGTGTACATTTCAGCTTTGGGACCTTGCCAGATGTCATAGCCTTCACAAACATAGTACAATACAAAAAGGAGTTTACGGCCCAAAGGTGGTGTGAGGTACTAAGCCATTTTTTGGTAGCCAATCTGCGTCAGTCTCAACCTCACAAGTTGCCAAAAGGACTGTTCCTGATCTGCGGGGACTGGGCCTGGGTGGAAATCCCCTCTTGCCTTCTCAGAGGGCCATGCACAACTAAGTGGCTGTCCCCGCTGTCACCCAGCAGAACTCTAATTGGCAAATGGGCAAACAGAAATAATTTGGCTTATAAAGTCCAAAAAAGAGATGTGGAAGTTCTAGACCCAAATTGCGATTTGGAAATTTTTCATTGGGCAAAATCTAAAAGGGTTGCTGTCTCCATTTTTTTTGCCATGGGTGGCAGAAGTCAAAGCTCTAGGAGAACTGGGCCACCTAGAGTGCTGGGTGGCCAAGCAGGCAAACCTTACCTCAGCCACCATCAGATCCCTCCTCGAAGATGAGGAGATAACCAGGTAGGTGACTCCCTGAAACCGAGCTGCCATAGATTTCTTCCTGCTGCTGCACGAGCATGAGTGCCAGGAATTCGAGGGACTTTGTTGTATGAATCTGTAATTGAAAGCACCCAATGTCCACGTGGCTCTCCGGGAGATGAGATTGATGATCGGCCAGGTTAAACAGGAAACAGAAGATTGGTTTAGCCAAATATTCAGAGGACGGGGACTCTTGGGATGGTTGACCTCTGTTGTCAAAACCATTCTGTTACTTTTCATTGTTGTCATTCTTATTATGTTAATGTTTGGGATTTTTTGTTATTTTATTTTGAGAACGATTAAGAGCTTAGTTTCTCCCTCTGCTGCGGTAAACCTTGCCGAAGCTACAAAACCAAGATGCCCCGATTGGCCAACCAATCAGGACTGGTGGGCAGAACAATATCCCAGGTCCGAGTACCTGCGGTACCCATCTTTTTAGATTTTATTAAACAAAAAAGGGGGAGATGTTGTATTCTGTTAAAATGGTTTGTTCTGGTTTCCCCTATGTTTCATATGCTAATGGTTTGTCCAAGATTTTGTATATTCCCCTCTGTTCCCTGTAGATTCCTTCTTGGCTTTCAGGGTGAATAGGCTGGCTCAGCACCCCAACATTTCTACAGGAGTGGGGAACCGTGCTCCCGTGGCAAAGTCTTAGGATGCATGGAACCTGTAGGAGCAGAGGCGCACTCCTTGAGCCTTTGGAGTCCATGAGGGCCAGGACAAAGGATTCGAGGAGACCTTCTTCTCTCGGGTAAATCCACATGTTTATTGTGAATGGGTCCATGAGGGAAGAAAAGGCCCGGAGCACTTCTGTGCACGGGGTTTTAAGCAGGGGGCGTAACAGGGATTGATAGAAACATTTAACCAATGGGATATAACTGGGGAGGAGAAGAGGGGAGGATAGTATATTTGGGAAAACAATAGGGTTATTCTGTGGGAGGGACTGTGTTACAGAGTCCAGTGGAATTTCAAAGGATACTTAACAGACATAGAACTTTCTGGATAAAAGGGATAGGTTTTACAGTAACTGACAGGGAGTTTGGGCAGGGTTTAGATGGTGCACAAGGAAGGTGCTGGAACAAAGGCTGTGGAATAACTATATAGGGAACAAAAAGGAGTATACAAAATCTGGGGTAAACCATTAACACATGAAATATAGGGAAAGCAAGAATAAACCATTCCAGCAGAATACAACAGTTTCCTATATGGTTATTCCCCATATTTTGCCCCAGTACCTTCCCAGTCAATTACCCAACCCTGCCTACCCTCCTTGTCCATTATTCTAAATCCTACCCCTTTATCCAGAATGTTCTGTGTTCATGATATATCCTTCGAAGCCTCATTAGGCTAAGTAATACAATCCCGCCTACACTGTGACTCAATTAGTTTCCCTCATTGTAATCTCCCTTGGCTCCTCCCCAGTTGTGTCCAATTGGTTGAATGTTTGTATCCTCCCCTACCACCCCCTTGAGTTTATAACCCACTGTACACTAGTGCTGTGGGCCTTTTTTCCCTGTGGATCCATTCACCAATAAACCATGTGAATTTATCCCAGCGAAAAGGTCTCCTCTAATCCTTTATCCCAGTCCCAGTCGACAACGCCAAGAGCTGCAGGAGTTCACCTCTGCTCCAGCAGCAGAAGCACGGTTCCCCACTCCTGTGACAGCTCTGGGGTGCTGAGCTAACCCGTCTGCCCCATAGAGCAAAGGTGCTGCCACACTCATCCTTTTTAGAATTAATTGTAAATTTTCAAACTTGTGCAACTTTAATTTTTAATTCTCCATTCATTATTTCTGTTTCGGTTTGAGACAGTTCTGCTGCATGAGAATGTAGGACATAAAATTCTAAAAGTAAATCTTGGTTTATTTTATTAGGGTTAAAATCTGACCTGTTTCAGTCTATTTAAACTTTCTTTCATGTAATCACAGATAAGTTGCTTTAACTTATTCCTATAAAACTGTAGCTGAAAAGATGACACTGCAGTTTTTCCTTTATACATTTTCTTTAAGACATGGAGCACACAAACAGAAACACTGCAATATTTCACTTGTACTTTTAGTTATGTAGCTTAGTAAATTCTCAGAAATTGTTTGTAAGATTATGGAATAAGAAGTACATTACATGTACTTGGAGGAAATGTCAAAAATATGAGAACACACTCACAGTATTGACATATACCCTTTTATACCCTTTTATATCACAAAGTATTGATCTGCTCTGTTGAGCTTGAACAGAAAAAAAGAAAGCTTCTGTGGCAAGGGAAAATGAGATTTTCAACTTTTTCAGAATGTCTCCAGAAGTTTATACGCAATGGATCCTTCAGATGACCCCACCCCAGGAAACTCTAGGAAAAACATCTTTCTGACCCTTCTTCCTTTCAACTCTCTCTACATCACACACTGGTCATGGCTGGAAAAGGATCTATGGTATTTCTCAGAAGAATAGCATGTGACAACTTGTCCCTGAGTAAGAAGGGTGGCAGATCAGAAAAGATAATATAATGTAAAAGATAATATATCTGACCTAACACCTGGGTATGATAAAAAACTTGAAAAAGTAATATAGGATGAGAAATCTGGGGTGTTTGATAATCTCTAGTCACCAAAGCATGAAATTCTGACAACTTCAAAATCATGCTTTCAGATGCTTGATGGGGCTGTGGATAATGCACATTAGCCAGTAAAAGGAAATTATTGATAAGGATTGATCTCTCTTAATTTATTTTAACAGAAATATTCCCTCCTACATGGCATTCCTCACTCATGGTTTGCAAAGCATTTTGTGAAAATTATTTCACAAAATTATTTCACCAGTTACTTAACTGAAAGTCATTTAGCATCAATACTTGATCTCACTTTCTTTATTATATCTACTGATACTTCTAATATCTGTATTGGAAGAAAATAGCATTTAGTTAAAAGAGTCAAAGTGAAGCAAAAGAAAGCAAAAGTTTTTCCATAAAAGTGTCACTTTTTTGAGCTCAAAAAAAGATGTTGCCAGAGCCTATCCATCTTTATCTACAGAACTTCCTTGGGACAGGACATTCAGATGCACTGAACTGCAATTCATCATGGATTGTTCAGGTTTTAACACGTGAAGTACTCAATACAATGACAGTTCAGTCTCAGAAAGTTCATTATAATTGTATTTACTCTGACAAAAGTAAGATGAAGGATCTCATTTAAGGTGTGAGATAACAATAAAAAAGTTGGAATGCTCCTGTGA
Source organism: Hirundo rustica (assembly GCF_015227805.2). Lineage (NCBI taxonomy): Eukaryota > Metazoa > Chordata > Aves > Passeriformes > Hirundinidae > Hirundo > Hirundo rustica. The sequence continues at coordinate 43,033,691 of NC_053453.1, read as the reverse complement.
ATTTTTCTACTTTAGTTTCAGCAAAGGCATCAGCTAATAAAATTCATATTGTCCAATATAAGACATCCTCTAATTGCTGCACTCCATCAGTTGTAATGGAAACTGGCTAATTTAGTATACAACAAAATTGTTAGATTATTGGTGCAAATGTGCTTTTTTGAAAGCACCCTCTGGAAAGTAATTTTTCAAACAGCCTTTTATTAAATAAACTTATTTGAAAACAGACAGCTTTCCTGCAGAACTGTGGATCTCTGAATTTACACACCCATGCTGAGAAGCAAATTACATGTGAAAGCAGCAGAACATCTGCAATTTAAGCTCAATTTATTACTTACAGAATAGCTATTTCATATGGAGTTGCATGACTTTTCTCACTATTTAAATACACCTTTCCTTACCTACCTTGCCAAATGATACAATATTCTTGGGAAAAGAGAAGTAAAGACCAAAAGAAGAACTAGGATTACTGCTCTGGTAGTCTCTCAAAGCCTAGATGTACTTAGAAACTGTGCCATGAAACCTGCAAAAGCCATGACACATTGGAAAAAAAGAGAGGTTTGCTCAGGGGGTTTCAGAGTGGAAACATGATTTAACTTCATGTAACTAGGAGGGAACTTGGTACACTTAGTTCTTGAATAGGCAAGGCTGAAATTTTGGCAAAGATTATGTTCAATCTTCAAGAAATGTCAAGGCTGATATAGCAAATATGATAATGATGAAATGCTAGATGATGCTACAAGCACCAAGAAGCAATTTCTCTGCTATTCTATGTGAAAGTATTGTGTGGTTATAAAGGGTGCAACATAATGTTCTCCCAGTTTAGGATGCAAATAGCCCAGAGCAAGTAATTTATGAAATTGTATAATTTGCAGGCCTATGCTATGGACCTTTTACCCTTATACTAAAAATGGAAAGTTCTAGTAGCTTCCCTCAGTTGGTTTGGGGTTTTGGTTTTTTTGTTTGTTTGTTTGTTTGTTTGTTTGTTTGTTTTTAAATAATGAGCTCCTTCTCTTTACATAGGCTGTTGGGGTTGTTTTAATAAATCTCAGAAAATTTGCATGTGACTTAGAAGTGTAAAAATTTGCAGGAACATTGACAGTGTAGTAATTTGTAGCAAATTATTTCTGTCAGGGGAAAGAATTAAGGAGCATAAGGTATTTTATAAATATATCAAAGGAAGAAAGTGCTAGAGAGAAAACTGATCTAGAAATAACTATTCAAAACTAGTTACGGCAATGCAGATTTCTAAGAAAACAACATTGCTCAAGGGTGTGAAGAAAAAATGGTGAGATACTGAAAAATACTCAGTCTTAAAGTCTTCCTAATCTCCTCAGTTGCTACTTATTTTAGACACACTGATCTCAACAGAGATCAGATTTCCTTCTCATAGAAGGAAAACTTTTTATAAGAAGGTACGGTGCAAAGTTTTACATTACGAAATCTGTGTCAGTTGCAATCCGGAAATCCTACAGAGCAGTTCTCCTTTGGACTCTTTCAGAATGGATTTTATACTGCAAAGAAGAAATGAGTAGAGATAAAGGAAGTTGCATCAGTACTGAAATACCCTCCATACTCTGTTGCTAGCATTAGAATGTGGAAGAGGAAGGGAGAAAAGGGCTCTCAGCTCACGAGAGGGTGAAAAGCTGTGTAATGTGGCTGGCAGTGTCATTGCCCAGGAAGAAGAATCACTCTGGTCTGGTTTCCTTCTAGAGCTCAAGCAGGCATTTCTCCAGTCTGTGGAGACTTGTACTTGCTCCACAGCTGATCATGGACCCCAAGTAAGCTGAACACTGAGTATTGATTACATCTAGAATAAAATAACCCTCAGATTTACAGCAAATTTTTGCTTCCTCATGCGGAAGTCTCTCACACAAAAATTCTCAATGTTTACCAACTGTCATTTTCCAAACACAATAGCCGAGGCTTTGCCAAGAGCACAGGGGTTATGCAACAGCCTCTACTATATTTGCAGTACTGTTAGTTCTACACTGAAAAAGAGCTGTGGTATTGAGGTAGTAAGACCATGTAGGATTTACTTTAAATTTTCTGCCTTATGATGCATCATCTGGGGCATGGTTGGGAGTTTCCTGCTGTGGCAGGATTGACACAGAATCTGCCATTGCTTCCAAATATAATAGATTCTCATAGCATTTCTAATCAGCATAGGATCCTGTCTTGAAACATTTTCAAATCAAAAGCAAGAAAGAAAGGTGTTAACTTCAGAGTCATTGACACTTGCGACTGTGACTTGGGTCTATTAAGCAGTGACTAAGGATGTGTTCTGAAAATTTCCCTTCTTATGTGTGAACAGAAAATCCAAGTTCAAGTTCCTGCTGAGAGAGCTGAGCACTTTTGCAGGTATATACTGGGAAGGCCATTTGACCCACAGGAGTGTGAGAGATTCATAAGAATGGTTTTAGACACACAAAAATCATATGTGGGTGTGTACTGGGAAAGATGAATAAGGAAAAAAAAAAAAGGTAAAAATGAGAATATCCAAATTTTTTAACACACAGCAGCATTTTAATTTCATCTGACCATTTCAGTGACATCTCTTAGGAAAGCATGGTTCTTCTAATGGTTTTCATCTTGAGACCTTCCAACACTGCATGGAACATGTTAGTAGTACTATTTCCTAGGTAAAGCTAGGCAGAAGAAGAAAATGGAGTTGCCCAAGTTCACTTAGTCATTCAGTCAATGGGAGAATTGGGATTTTTAATGGGAACACTTAGTTCTAGAAGAGTCTTCTGCTCATTATTCTCTAGCCATTCCCATTTAGGTGAATGAAAAAATCCTCAGTAATATTTATTAGTAATTTTTACTAATAAACTTCTGCTAAATTATAATTTATAACATTTACATTGAAAAAAATGCAGTTCTGTCTTTTCACTTTGTCAATGTGCAGGTACTGTATATGAAAGATTTATAAATTTTCAAATAAGGTAATAAAAATAGTTCTTCAATCATTAGCATTTGGTAGATTTAAATAGTTTCCTATTTTTTTATCATATTTGTGTTATATCTGCATGGAGATTACAGAGGCATAATTTTTATTTTAAAATGCACTATTGAAGAAAAGCACCTCAAACCATGTAATTTTACTGAGAAACGAAGAATGCCAGGGTTAGCTTCCTTTCACAAAATGAATTCACTTCCTTTGCCTCCTTCCGTTATAACAAGCAGGCATCAATCACATAATATACTGTTTTTCAGCAGGACCTTCCTTTATGCAGTGCAAGTAAAGTTCTTACCACATAATGTACCCCTGTTTCACTACTCTTCTCTGTGTATCTGCCTGCTCAATGCATTGCACACTATGTGGACAATTAGAATACTTATTCATTCCCTTCCCTTTCATGGTGGGAAGCATCCATGAAATCAAAGACACATAAGATTTGCAAAAACTTACAAATTTCTTCTTAAAAGTCACTCTTGGAAGAGAGGAAGCTCAAGCAGAAGGAGCTTAAGGTCAAATATTTCCATTAGTATGGCATGTTAAACACTAGTTCAGCACTTGACTCATAGCAGTAATGTACAGCCCTCAATGATACAAGGTGCAAGTTCAAAATCCTGCCCTCCAGTGATTTAATTTACATTTCACTGAGTCTCAGACATTAGGTTGTCAGGAGCAAAAATTATCCAGTTGGAGGGGGAGGGAAGAAATGCAGCTTCAACACTGCAACCACACATGATGCAGAGCACAGAGATGATGTGGGATGGTACTGTTTGTCAGAAAGAAGACATATCAAACTTCCTCCTATGGAATCTCTGTCTGTTTAGGAGTCAAGGAATGCAAGATCACTAATGGACCTTGAAACATCTTTTTCATCGTCATGTAAGAACCCCAGATTTTCTTACCTTTCATTCAATGGCTTAGAAAATTTGTTTATTGTGAGCAACCCAAGGTTTTAAAAAACCCCAAAAAATCTAACCAAATAAAATCGATCAAAGCAACCCTATCAATTCTGTAGCTAATTTTGAATTAGACATTACAATACAGTTAAAAAGAAGTAGAAAAAAATAGCAATGATGAAAGTCACACTTGCTTGTCCACTGTGTCCCTAAAGACAGATCCTGACTGTCTACAAGTCAGTCATGCAGTAAATGACACAGTCCCTGCTGGTCCCTAGGTATTTTCTCCTTCCATTATCTTAGTGACATCCATTCTCTGATCTTTAATGGTGGTTTGTGCTCCCAGCTCCTTGTTGTTGTTTCTCTTTCTTATTCTACTTTTCTCTGCAGCCTCCCTCACCACCTATGATAGGGAAGAAGGCATGCAAGTTAGAAGCAAGTAAATAATACACACTTTTCTTCAAAGTCTGTCAGTACTTCTAAGAGTAATCTGGGCTGCTATCTAAAATTTCAGTTCTCTGTACTTTTCCTGAGTTTTCCTGCTTAGTTTGCAAAAAGTCTCTTGTACATTTTTTATTGTTGGTCTCTCATTACTATACAAGTCCTGTTTCTCACCAGAAAAAGTTTAGATGGCAGCAGGAATCGCTTGGTCAAAAGGGAAGAGTTTCCAAGATCTGCCACTAAATCTGGTATTTCACAGGCAAAATAATGTTCTTTTTGTGAAGGGAGTCAGGAGGACAGTGAAAAATTTTGAAGAAGAAATTGAGTGAATTGAGTTCTGTAATGTGGTTCCCTATTGATACATGTATGGGTCACTCATGTTGAAATATTTATATCCCTTATTTAAATCAATGGAATAAGAAATAGGTTTTAAGCTTACCAAAGCTAATGAAATCTCTTCATGGGCTAGTTATAGAGGAGAATGAGAAATTTTGCTAGTGGCTTTTATGGCCATTTGCCCACAAGAGGAACAAACAATAAGTTTATGGAGCTCAGGGCTCTGCTCCAAGCTCCAGAGAAGGTGATGCTGCAAAAGCACAGACTGTTCCAGCATTATAGTCCATCCTCATGTCCTAGCTTCTCTCTTCCCCAGTTATGCATCTTTTCCACTCATGATTTCTTGTACTGTCATATTGTCCTATCCATAATATTTTAACTCCAGCTCCTCAGGCTTATCCTTTTTTAACATACATTTCTTGATTCTCAGCTTTTCCTTGTAGTCTAAGATTGCTTTGGCCACTGCCAGTCTTTTCTCTTCCAGACAGTCCCAGTACCACTCACATTCCCTGGTTTACCCCTCCCTGTCTTCTCGCCAAGTCAGTCCTCACTCTTGAAACAAGGTGAATAGTTTTGTTTTGATTTTTCCTGAAGAATTCAGCCTGAGGCGGCTATGAAGCATGCGGAAATTCAGCCTAAATCGTTAAAATCTGGTGAAGTTTTGTGCATGGTTTTAATAAGAAGCAGCACCACTAGCTAAATCTGTATAATTCCTAATCTGGTTCCCTTTGGAGTCAATGTTAAAAACACCAATGGGACCATTAATTTTAAAACTTTAATAGAGTAATCAAGTAAGCACATGCTTAAAGTGCTTTTGTAGATTGGACAGCAATTAAAAATGAGAATGTACCTTGAGTTACTATGAACATGAATACATTATTTGCATTTACTACTTGCACTTCCGCTTTATGAATGTATCCAATGAAATCTGTAAACTTTCTCCTTGAAATTATTCATTGAATAATGTGGTCACATGGGCTGGACTTCCAAGCTCATGGAAAATGAAGAAAATTGGTAAACTGATGTTTCTGCATCATTTCTGTAAATGTTCCACTACAGCTCTTTGTTGTGGTTGCTTTGGATAGCAGTATTTCAGTCTGTAAGCATTTTGAGTGTGTGTTCAAAGTAGCATGGGAGAGAGGAACATGATCTTTTCCTTTGTTTTCATTTATTATTCCAAAGAACATGAAGGACTCTTTCATGTTCTCCTATGGAGTGCAATGCTTTTGAAATTCTTAAGCAGGGCATGTTACAGTCTAGTAGCCTTTGGCAATATGGCCAGGATACAAGACCTCACAGAAAAAAAAAACAAATGTGAAGAAAATAACTGATGAGGCTGGGGAAAGGAAAAAAAAAAGGCATTGGCCACATATAATACAGTTGTGATATCCAGACTTTTTCAGAGTTCAAAACAATGAAGGAAGAGCTGTGTGTTTCTCATGTATTATGAAGATGCAGTCTCCTTTTGATGACAAATCACTCAAAACCCTACAATTCCCTCTTACACGTCATATTTCCCAAACTAACTCACAGGCCATGTATAATAACAGTGAGAATTTCCCTCTTTTTAATAGAGTTATGAGATCTCTAGCTGTGCTATCTATGGAGTTTGGCTGTATTATGTAGAAAACCATCCTGAGCCACTTCAGTTCAAGCTGTTTTGGAACATTCCAATTAAAAAAAAAAAAAAAACACCACAAAAACCCCTTAATTTTGATTCTATCACATTTAACTCATGTATAATTATTTTATTCATGAAAGTTAACATGTCATAATCAAGGTAATCATAAGAAATATATTATGTGAGCATGGAAACAGTACAAGTAGTATCTAATATTTTTTATTATTTTTCCTTGCTAGGATGTTCAATTTCTCTGCTGCCCTTGGGAAAAATGAACTGTCTCTATTCTTTATTCTAAATTCCATAGTGATTCTTCTAAGTGGAATAATTTGTAAGTGTAAGTAATTTTCTTTATTGTTCACTGCTGATTTCTTCCAGGTAGCTCTTGAAGGTTGAATGACCTGTTTGTGATGTGACTTTCTCACTAGAAAATGAATTAGAAATATTAGCCTTATTCATATTGGTGTAATTAAAATCATAACTAGGTCCAAATCCTTTGCTCCTTTTTGAGTGTCTCTATTTCTCTTTAATCAGAACCCAGTCCTCTCCAGAGCTCCCAATAAAATATTGGTTCATTCATACCTCCAAAAGAAATTGTTTCCAGTTTAAGTAAACCTCATTATAATGGACAAATTGTTAATCCATTTTCTCATTCCAGTTTCTCAAGTATCAGGGTACAAATTGGATTACTACCTATCTTCTCTCAACTGATCAGCTGATTTCTGATATTTGCACTTTTTTTTTTTAATATATGTAAATTTCCTCCTTGCTTTTTTAAAGGACTGTTTCTCTGTTCTGAGGGGGGGTTTTTATTATTATTGCCAGTACTTTCATATTCCCACAAATAATTGCTCTCTCATTCTGTAATAGGCTTCAAATTATTTTCCTAGTCATGTAGTAGCTCCCCTCATAAAGTATCTGGTCCAAAGTTGCACAACGTTATTTTCTTCTTTGAAAAGGCCCTTTTGGGATTCAAAAGTGTTCACTTTCAGAATTTTTCCCAACAAAGTTTAGACAGCAGTAGATTTTCAGCAAGAGTTTTCAGTCATCATTTGCCTCTGTGGTAGAATTAAATGAAGTAGTTAAAAAACAACCCAACCCAAAACCCTAGAGCCATCCCAGTTAATTTCTTTGCTCCCTCCTCTCTCCACCCATTTTTTTTCCCTGAAGCTTTTTCCCAGGCATCATGATCTTCTCATATTGCTGTGATTCTGCACATATCTTATCCTGAATAGGAAGAGGTCTTCCTTCCTTACACTTTTGTCTTGCAGTGCTAATGCAGCCTTCTGATTAAGTGTTTCATCATGGAAACAGCTTATGGGGGAAACATAAATGCTTCTTACACCCTTTAAGGAAAGACTTTCCAAGCAACAGATAAAGACAATTAATTCTCATTGCAATATTAAATTAAAACCTTTAATCATATAATATTATACAATATTATACAATAACTCAATAAGGAAACATCATTAATAACAAAATGTAGTAACTCAAATGCAGGCAGATATATAGAAATTTATTTCATATGCAGTGTCCCATTAATTTGCAGGACATTTCTTGCAGTGCCAACAATAACTGGCAGAGCATACATATTATGGAGGCAATTCCCCTTTGGCCTGCTGTACATACACATTATTGTAGAATAGTTTTGGCATCTAATGAAGCCAATCAGAGTTCTTAAATTCACTTCTCTAGAAGCAAAGTAAGACCCAACATGGCACATAGAAATCACTCAAAGACTGTATTTAATATTAGAATTTTAGAAAGGTAGAAAATAATGTAAATTCTCTAGTAAGTTACTCTGTTAAAAATATTTATTGCTTGTAAGGACAGGAAACTTGAACTCACAGCAGTACGCAATAGAGATTTTTAAGAAAGTAAGGAAACAAAACAAATTGGAAGTCTTCAAATACCAGATCCTGAAAGATATTTAGAGAGATAAAGTTATGAAAGTTAGGCCCTGAAATACTGCTTAGGCTAACTACTCGGTTCTTGCATACCCAGCTGCCTTCCGTTTCAATACATGTACCTCTAAGAAGCAAGGACAATAAGTTGGTAAGACACATATCCTACATTTCCAAACAGTTTGCAGCCATCTATACATAATAAGGTATATGCAGACTCCTCAGACAGGCAGAGCTAGGGAACACAGACTGAGGGAGAATATGTCCTTTGGAAACTCCCAGTTTTAGCAGAATAACACTGCAAAGCTGAGTGCTGAAAACATCAAAGTACTGTCAATCAGGTGAAAACAGAAACACCTGCATAATTTTGCTTTTTGTCTCATTGGGAAGTTGAAATACATTCAGATTTTGATATGCGTTTGAGCATGTTCCTTATTAGAGATATTTTTTGTTGAGGAAAAAGAAACAAAGAAAGGAACAACAACAACAACAACAAAACCCACCATTGTTTCTATTAGTTATCTGAGCTTTAAAAATATTTTTTCCCTTTAAATGTTTAATTTAAGAAGACACTTTAATGATAAAATTAAAATTTACTATACAGAGAGGATACAAAATTGAGTCTGGACCTTGTTTGATCTTGGTTATGTCTCAGGAACAAAAAGGAATTCAGATTGCAAAATAGATCTATAACTAACCTAGAAATATTGTATGAGTTGAAAAGGTACCATGGGCAGAAAACCAAGGCAAGAAAAAAAGAAGAAACTTTGAAATTCTTCAGTGAGAAAAGGTGATGGGTTTATATGCGTATTCTGTCCTCAGAGACTGAATCCTTTTCTACCTGTAGAGCCCCCATACTTCCATTACAGTCTTTATTCAACTCATTTACCTGGCAAGTCTGGGATTTTTTAAAATGTTCTTTAAGCCAGTCATTGGAATGTTGTTTAATATATCTATATATATAAATTTATAGATATATGCTTCTTAGTCTTTTGTTAATTTGAAAAAAATAAAAATTTGGCAATGTAGCTCTTTATTGTATGCCAATAAACTTAGCATATCACCAGTCCTTGGTGTTATATTCTGTTAAACTGTGTTGTCTGAGGTTGAGACAGTTGAAAGGGAGAGGAATATATTAAATTAATCTGTTATGAATGTGAATATACTAAGAGAAAAGAGAAAACTGCAAAAAAGAAGAAAAAAATGAAGCAATAAGAAACCTCTATTCTCAAGAAAAATGTGCTCCCAAATGAAATTAATTTTAGCAATTTATTAAAAATTAAACAGGAATTGGCAATATGCATTTAAATGGTTCAAAAACTATTTCAATTATTGGCCAAATGAATCCATAGTCTAACAGTTATTTTTCTTGATATATACCTAAAAATTACCCTTACAGTTCATTATTTCACAGTAAGGTAAAAGTGATGTTAGACATCATCCTAACTTTACAGTTTGATACAAATATTTATACCATTTGTATGCAGTATTTCTTATACATGAAAGTAAGAGTTTTGTGGTACCCTAAAGCATACGGTCTCAAAAGTGTCATGTGGTTCTATTTTTCTTGAGTTACTATTATACAAATGTAAGTTCTGACTGCAGTAACTAAAACAAAGAGAAAAAAAATCCTGGTTTCAAATTGTGTTTTCATCTGTGTTACAGCTGAAAAGTTCCTGGAACACCAGTAGATTAAATTCAGACCACTCTGGCAGTGTTTTGCCATTCCTATGACATTCACGTATAAAAGAGTGAGAAGTAGCACACGCAGTTTCCTAATGCTGGCTTACAAGATGCCTATTGTCTGTACAAATATAGAGAAAAACATTCAATACTTTCTCTTCTAGAAAAGTTAGTGGAAATATATATATTAACATATTATATTATAGATAGCATATATAATAGCATATATAATAGATATTATATATGTACATTACTTAATATATTATTGTTGTTGCTACCATTATGAATTATTACTGTTGAAAAGTTGTTGGTATATGTGGTCTTTTCCATGGCACAAAGCAGCCTGGGTGCAGCTCCCTTGGTGCTTTCTGACTTTCCCGAACGAGCTGTCAGCTGATGGGCTCAGGGGAGCTGCACAGAGCCAGGGAACTGAAGCACTCTGAGTGAACTGTGAGATCTCCAGCCTTTGCAAACTCTCCTCCTTGAAGATTAATATTTTCAGGACCCCTTGAGGAAATCTGCCAAAAATGACTGTCAAAACTTTGTCCAACCTTAGTAACTCTCTGGAATATTTTGATCAGATCCCAATCCACATAGCAGGGCAAGGAGCTTCCTTTGATTAACAATGGTTGTACTTTACATAATTTGCAGCAGGAAACTCCATGCTTTATTTCAATGCACAAGTAAACAGAGCAGCAGTTGCTGTTATCAGCAGCTCATGGGGCTAACTTTTCAACAGTCTTTTAATCCAAAATTTTCCAAACAAATCTGAAGTCACACAGCAATAATAAATAAAATAGTACTGTGAGAAAAAGTTTAATGTTATTAAAAGAAAAATCAATACAATTACTGATTTCTCCTTTGGTTTAAATTTTTTTCAACCCCTACAACATGGATGGTTAGAAGTTACACTCTGTGGACTAGCTTGTATTCATTAATTTCATTTTGAGAAGTATGTGTGTTTTAGGATATTTTCTCCTTACAAATTCTAACTCTTCTAAACAGCCTGATTCTTGGATAAGGTTCTTCAAATCACAGAGCTCTAACATCCTGCAACATTGTAGCAGTGCAGGTTTTGTTTTGTTGTGTTTAATGTGTATTGTATGGAATTTTATAATGGACTGTTCCTATGTACCCCCCGGTTTTCCCTAATGGTTATCTCCCCACCTGTTATGTTATATAAGAGGCAGTTTTATGTCAATCATCCCTTCCCTCACCTGCCCCTGTCAATCTTCTCTCTCCCCTCCTGGGTGCCCTGTCTGTCACTCCAGGGCCCTTCCCTGAATTCTGGAAAGGGAGGGCATCGAGTGATAGGCTGGGGCCCGGGAGGCTCCCCACCCACCTCTTGTGATTCGTCCCCAGTTAAGAAGTTAACTCCCCTGTTATACCCCCTCTGACACCCCCATTGGCTGATCCATTGTTGCCACCCCTTGGTCCTCCCCCCGGTTATAAGCTTGTGGACAAGATCTGATCAGGGCTCTCCTGAGCAGGTGTGGAAAGGTGTGGAGCTCCTTGCCAGACTCCCCCTCAATAAACACCAGCTATTTCCCCTCAAGAGAGTCAACTCTTTTCTGTTTGCCATGGTTGTCTGCAATACCACCTAGTCCTGTTGCCTGTGTGGGGATCCAAGGCCCCACAGGGAGGAGGCTGCTTGCTCGGTCCTGCAGCCCCGACCTTAAATGCGTCAGCCGCAGTGGAACAACTGAGCTAGCCTGCGGCCTGTGCCTCGCAGGTGTTCCTGGGATGCTGCAGCACAACATGGTTGCATTTCACCAACAAGTTTTAATGGCTGTACAAGTTGTTTTTCAAGTTTGAATGCAATAATTATTTTCTCTTAGTTCTACACTTTTAGTAACTGTTCTTTCAAAAGATATTTTATTAGTAATATGCTGTATCAAAATTATCTCCTAGTGAAATAACCAGGTTAAAGGATGACAATACTTAGTGTGTTTGTACATTTTACTATTGCAAAGTACATTTGATTTTAGGTCTAACATGCAGTATTTATTTTTAATAGCTAATACTGAATAATTTCTAAATTCCACACTACTGTGAAATGGTACTCTGGAACTGACAACAGTCAAAGGTGAAAATCAATAGGAAATAGACATGCCAAAGCCAGTTGAAATGGAATACTAATCAAAATATGTGTTAGGGAGAAGTTGTTTGGAGTAACTGAGCAAGAGAACCTACATGTAACACTGTAAAATAACTCTCAGGTAAAGAGCAATGGACAGTGTAACTTATAATTTTTTACACTTAGTAAGCAATCTTTTGATTACCAAAAAAACAGAAAGAGAAAAAGAAGTGTGGCTGTCCACGTCTAAATTCAAAATATAGTACAGGCTGGATATAGGTGGAAAGATTCAAATCACTGAGCACTGGAGAGCAACCAGAGGAAAAATGCCTGCCATTAGCAAAGAGTTTTCAGTTTGAGTTCCAGCTGCAAACTGTTTTTGTGGAAAAATGTCCACATACATTTTAAGAAGCAGCCATGCAGAAACTTAAAATCCTTTGTAGGTCCTACTAATTATTTTTAAATGGAAAGGCCCTTGCTCATTCCCTGACAGAAACACAGAAAGCTACCTTACTATCTAAAAGAGAGGAATTCTTCAGTTAGTGCTGAGGAGAATGGGATTAATGAGACTAATGGTCCATGTGTGGGTTTTAATTTCTTTCTGCCAGAAGCCAAACTGATTTCAGCTACAGCATTCCTTCACTGGGTGATCCTGGCCCAAAGCCCAGCAAGCAGCCAGGGACCAGCTCCACCGGCCTCTCATGCCAACAAGAGCCTTTAGATCAAATCCTCTCTGATATGGCCCAGGGGTGTGCTAGAGAAAGCTAGTTGTTAATATTCTCCAGCTTGGACTTAGTTCTGGAAGGCAAATAGATTGTGGACAGTCAGTCAGTTTGACTTCAGACCTGACAGTGAAGACTCAGTGACTTCATCCTACTCCCAGTCATTCCTGAATAGCTTCCATGTGTCCTTATTCACCTTATTTCAGGTGCAAGAAATGAAATATCACAAGAGCCCGGAGGCTCTTCTGTGAAACTTTTCCAGCAGTGAATTTGTTCTGGTATCTCAGAATTTGTTCCTGTCACAGAGGAGAGGCTGATTTAGGATTTAAATGAAGCCTGCAAGATGTCAGCAGTGGCTTTGCCTGTGGCGGTGCAAGAATTGTTTTATAGGCTTTTATAAGAAGTGTATGTTATGGTTCATTTCACTGCTACCCCCAATTCTGTAACCCTTTTGTGTTTTCTGTATAATAAGGTGCTTTGTGTCAATCATCCCACCCCGCACCTATCCTTGTCCATCCCCTCTGCCCCCCCGCCCCGGCTCTGGGGCAGCCCGCCTATCACTTTGGGGTCCCTCCCAGATTGTGAAATCTTAGGGAGGGCTTCAGGTGATAGGTCCCCTGGGGGGAATTCCCTTGGCTCTGGATTTTAGTGGTCCGAGGCTTGGGGGTGGGCACACCTTGTTACTCCCTGAATCCCCTGATTTGTTGTCTTGTTGTAACCCCCCCCTGAACCCCTCCCCCGCTTATAAGGTGGAGGAGAGAGATTCTTTCTCTCTCGCTCACTGGTCTCTCTGGCCTGAGGTTTGGACCGGCTGCGGACTTCCCGCAGCTGGGCCTGAATAAACATCTTTTAACCTGCAAAACTGAGAGTCATCCTTTTCTTCTACTGCCGCAGCTGTCACGACACTACTTAGTCCAGCTGCTGCTGAGAAGCCAAACCAGCAGGTAAAAATAACCTGTGTGCCTATCTGAACTGGGAACATCTTGTAGCTGTGCTGACCAGAGCTAGCTGGAGGTCAGCGTCTGCCCGGTGTGGGGACAGAACAAGCTACAAGATTTGCCCTTTAGCTTCCCTGTTCAAGAAAAAATTCACGGGCTGTACAAAGTCTGGCACGATGCTGAAATTTTTCTGCCTGTTGTTACTTTCTATTTGATTTTCCTTTTCATTTTCTAAAAATAGCTTTTTATACAGAAAGAAAAAAAGCAGAAATAGTATTTTAAAATCTCACTCATAACTGTGTGTCAAAACTAATACAGTAGATGTTGCATTACATAAATTGGCAATGATTGCTTTTTTGCAATGGATTATGAACAAAATTATTCTTAATATTCTATATTTTCTATAGTTCAGAGATAGCAGGCATTATTTTACTAAGGCATAATATTCTAAATTAGCTACAAAACAATTACTACTTTTATTCTAGTAAATCTGCTGGGTTTATGGTTTTGGGGCATTTTGTGACCCTACCTGTCATGTCCTTTGGATGGTGAGTTGCTCACCTGTCCGTTTTGCTGAAGACAGGACATGTTCATCTTGCTATTATACAGCATTAATGATCTGTCTATCCATTCCAGGCAGAATGGAAAGTAATGCTGCCTTTTTCTGAGATGGCAATCTACCTTCTGTGTGACAGCAAAATAGTAATGGAAAAACAGAAGGGGGGAAAAAAAAAAAAAAAAAAAAAAAACCACCAAAAAACCACCCAAACCCAATCCTCTTGGAAGCCCATGGAGATTAACTAGGAGAATGCAGGTTTCTTTTTTTCTTAAAAAATCACCTGTTTTATTGGATCTCCCAGGAGTTGTAACACTACTCATCTACGACGCTAATGAAGTTCCCTTGTGAATCATGCTGTTTGAACTATGTGGGGCATATCTTGATTAGCATATGTTTCTTCTAAAAATACATTTTGAAACACATTTTGAAACAAACTTGCCATTTGTTTGAAAGCCATACTAGACTTTCAACCTTGGATCACTGATTATAGGACAAAAACTTTACTTTTAATCTTTATGGAAGGACATCTGGCTTTGTCTGCAGTTCCTCTCCCCAGTGAATAATTCCCCAATAATACCCTCCAGAACACAGTAAAAAAACCAAGCTTTCTCAATGTGAAAGTGAAAAACTTTGAGTTAATACTTGCTTTAATATAGTCTAATTTGGGAACTCCCAGGGAGCTGAAATTTTAACGAGAACTCTCAGATTATGTTTTTGGTTTTATTTTTTTATATTCAAATCTCTTTCTTGGGGTGTCTGTGGTCCTGGCTTTAAAGACATAAGGGTTACAATGTCAGCCCTGGCCCTAAAAAGGGTATCGTCAGGGAACACTGCCAGATCTTGTTCTTACAGATTTACTATGTGTGTTGTCTGTACCCCATCCCTATTTGAACACCAGACTCACATGGGCAGCTAGGCATGTGTTGTGCCTAACACTACATTCTCACTCTAGGATTTCAAAGTATAAACAATAGTCCTGAATTGTGAGCTCCATCCCTAGTTATCGTGAAATCTGTAGAGCCAGTGAAAGTGTGGCTGCCTGTACTTCTCCCCAGAAAGATCTTCAGCGTGATTTCCAGAGGTTCAGAGCAATGAAGTTCTGGTCACTGGTCATCGCTGGCAGAGGGGCCATTGCCAGGAAAGCACAGAGTGGTTACTCTGGAGGTGGCTCAGTGAACGCAGCTCCCAGGGTTGCTGCCAGTGAAAGATGTGGATGTCGTAACTGAGCATGTTCTATCTCCCTGTAGCAACCTGACCTGCCCTTGTTCATCAGCCAAGTCTTTGTGAGGCAAGAATCTAAACGCAGAAGACATTGTCTCTTGACATGACTCATCTTCCTTTTGTCCTAATCTGAACACTTTTCACCCTACCTGATGCATCTTTTTCATGCCCTGGAAAATGAAACATTTTCTTTTCTTACACTGTATATAGATTAGCACTTTGGGAACTGACTTGTGTGGGGGTTCTTTTGAGAGAACAGTCGGCCATCAGTGGCAAAAGGCAGAGTCTGCTCTTTCTCTGGGGAGGAGGGAATCAGGGCCTTAGTTGTGTTCCAGCCCCTTTAGCTCCTTCCCTGTCCCCATCCGAAGCAAAAGAGTCCCGCTTTCATTGCGGAGCTTTTATCCAGGGGACAAGGCCTAGAGGCAGGTACAAGCCAGTACCCAATCAGGAACAAGGTGGGAGTGGAACAGAGTTGGGTTACATTCCAGTGTGGGAGGATGGGCACCGCGAGCAGGGACAAACCACATGATACAGTTTCCAGGGAACAGAAGAAACATTACAAAACCCAATATAAAAATGAAATACAATATAAACAAAATTAACACACACTACAGACTTGACTAAAATGATACTGCAACAATGTCTAACAATATTTGCAGATGGTTTTGTTACAACTGTATTTTTGAACAGGCATATATATATATATACATAAAAGAATAAATAAAATACGTTGTGAAATGCACTTCTCTTTGACCTGTATATTGTAACAAATTTGAATGTAAAATGATACACAGGAGAGTATTATACAAGATAATCAATATATTAAACTGTGGCCTTAATCTTGTAGCAAAACAAGAGATAAGTTGTTTTGTTTTGTTTTGTTTTTTTCCTTAATAAGATATAAAGCATTTACTGCAGTTACTGCAGACTGCGGTTTTATCATGTCTGTCTTCCAAGGAGGTTCACTGTAATGGAAAATGAAAGTCTAGCTTGCTAATACTGTTTCTAAGCATTATATAATTATCAGCCTTCAGTGATCTGGTTAATGTATGAAACTTCTCATACTTTCTGTTGCTTATTTTAATTAAAAAAAAATCCTTTTTTTTTTTTCTTTTAAATTAGATCACCTTCTAAGGTAATCATCGACACAGAAAATCCCTCTTCTCTCTACAATGTCTGATTTTATTCCAGCATTTTCTGATAGTATGGACTAGGGTTGCAGTCAGCAGTTTCTTGATACCAGTCATTGTGAAATGGCTGTATTTAGCTGTCATGGGCATTTTAAGTAATGTTTATACATCTCATTTTCCTTCAAAGTATCTAGTTTTCCTTCAAATATGTAAAGCACACTCTCTTATGATTGATCATGCAACTGGAGCCTGACAGGTGCTCAAAGATCATCCTTAAGGCTTAGTTTTCTCTGCTGAGGCATGAGGGAGATTGATCATGTCTTAAAACTGCATTTATAATTATGTTACAGTATTTTCTTGCTGAAAAGATACTTTTTTGTTGGAATGACTTCATGCAAAAATTTTGCATATTTCCAAATAGGTCTTTCATGTGAAGCATTTGCAAAAATTAAATATTGAAATTAACATAGAATTATGTGGGCAGAGGATCACTGCTAGCTATTGTGCTGCTGGCAACCCTCCTTCAGGCTGGAAAACCTCTTCTCTATGAGCTGACTGTTTCAGAGGTAGTTACTCCTATCTTCTGCTAGCAAATTCCATTTGGTATTGCTGAATAAATCTCCAGTTCAAAGTGACATTTCTGTGTTTTCTGCCTGTCGGTGTTCCTCATGTTCTTAGTTTTCATGTAGATTACCCTTTAGTTAATTAACATACTAATTCCATATACAAATCAGACTCAAAGAGCTACTTCCCAGAGCATGCAAGCTTTTTATCCACATATTCAGAGCTGGGAGTGCCTGAAATATAAGCAGCAATGATCCAAATCCATTTATTAGTCTGGGAATGACAGACCTGCTACCGCTCAATGCCTTTATGCACCAGCTCATGAAAGCTTTGTTTAGTGAGACATTAAAACTTTTGAGATACTCTCCCAGAAGACTGTTTCAAATCTTGAAGCCTTGCACACCACAGTGGACTTGTATGTCTGTGCTAAGGGACAAATGCAATGCTGTAATATTGCAAATGGAAGTGACTAAATAACCTAAGACTCCTATATCCTGCACAAGATAAGTGCAGTATTAAATTGCACTCTGGAAACTCTTATGGTTTATTTCTTCAAGGAAGACAAGAGAATGGAGTCTTTCATCTGACTGAAATAATTTTCTACTATCACACATAGAAAATCACAAGGCCTTGAGAAAAAAGATTTGATGGTGTTTCCAAGTAACCATCCTTCTAACTCTCATTATGCATCCTTTCTCCTTCCATGTCATAAGACATGAATATAGCATACAAGTGTAAACAAGTTTCAAAAAATTATTTGAGATATTAAAAGTAACAAAGAATATTAACTGATGCCAGTATGCCACATTAAAAAATCATAAAAATAACAGTGGCATCATTGCGAGTTTATGGGTTTTGCTAGAACTTTGCACCTTGTTTAGCTGTAGCACATGGACATAGTAGATATGGATTTTACTGTTTGTGAAAAACTTTAGAAAAAAAGCTGTATTCAAAGTGGTGGAAGTTCCATGTGCTGAGTTTGTCTCTCTTGCTGAGCTTTTTTGCCTTCTGAATGACTGAAGTAGCCTGGGTAAAGTTAAAAGAAATCTAATCAAAAATTTTATTGATCTGTGTATGTAATATTAATAAAATGGATTGTTTTCAAAATCAGTTTTCTGATCATTTCCCAGTTAAGGTTAGGGTTTCCCCTGAGAAATATACATTCTATACTTGCAGTCAAAATTGAAAAAGGAATCAGGCATTAGCAAAGAAAATACAGCAGAAGGCAATATATCTTTAAAAACTTTCAAATTTATGTTCCTTGAATAATCAATTTCCATTTTCTTTGTAATAAAACAGAACACTTTTTCATTATCAGTACATTATTCCTAAAACAAAGATGATAAGTCTTACACAATTTTTAAGTATTTTTGTTAGTTTCAGTGAAAATAAAGGTGACTTTTATCTAAAAGCCTGATTTTCAGGCTTAGTCAATTAGTTTAATGGGAGTTCAATTGTGACTCTGGGATGTGATAAAAATAATTTCAAATTTGAATTTAATTTACAAGAGGTAGAAAATCATTGAAGAACTTCAGATAGTAAACTTTTCTTAGAAGATGTGATAGAACTTCCTGGTACTGTTTATATGCACGATGCATGAGTCCTTATGAGTAAGGAATATTTAAAAAGTTTAATTTTTAAAATTTTTAAAATTAAAATATTTAATAATATTTAACTTATTATTATGAGAAATTAATGTGTCTGATATTAATATCCAAAATACTGAAAAATATTATTATATCTACTTTGGCATCATATTCTTGTTCTAAAACTCTTGAGAGGCCTCATTTTCAAACTGCAGTTATGCAAATGCAACCATTTATCTAGCAGGCAAGAGAGGATTCGTGTGGCATTATATACAAGAGAAAAAAATAATGGATTATTATATTGCAGTTGATGAAGTGAAACATGTACTCTGAAAAATGTTTTTTCAAAATTAATTGTTTAACTTTACCCAATGCTATGTAGCTCATCAAGGTAGATTACACAAACTAGGTCCATGAAGGTGTGGAAATGACCAGTGTCTGGAATCTTGTGAGGGGTAATATTCAATCATCTGGGTATGAAAATGAGTTTTATTCCCCATATAGCAACAACTACAAAATTTTAATCCATGCAGTAGTGCTGAAGGTGATGTGGATGAATACTGAGAGGTGTTTCTCTTCCTATCTTTCTCAAGGAAGTCATCCTAAACTCTTCCACCCAACCAAGCCCCCGAATAACCACACCCTTTACCCAATTTCACATTTTCTGAAGTATTTCTTTCATAATTCTTCTTAGTTTTACCATTCCTATCTATCATGAAGAGAAAGAAATTGTAAATACAGATAGATTATGACCTTGGGAGCAGAAGATTCCATATTTTCAAATGCTACAGTAGGAGCAACAGGCTACACTAGGAGAGAAAATGTTTTGCTGCTTGAAGAGTTTCACACCACTGGGTCAGAACTTTGGTGAGCAGACTGGCACTCCCTGATATAATGGGACCTGAGGAAATCCGAGTTTGAAATAAAGGCCAACTGTAAGAAGGTTACAGTCCACCAGTAAACCAGTCAGTTTACTCCATGTGTTGACACAATGTTTGGATGAATCAGTGTTTCTGACAGAACACCATGATCTAGATATTCTGTTAATATCATGCAAATGTGTGCTTATATTCTAACATGGGAATCCCAGCAGGAAAAGATTGAAATTATGACTCTTCTTTCAACATTATTTTCTGAAGCTGAGATTGATAAAATACTTGACAGATTATCCTCCAATGCTTCTTCTTGGTCACAGCTTCCAGTAAATCCTGCTGTGTGTCACCCATCCGGAGCTCTGGTGAGCGTCTTGCAGTGACGACCCTGTCACCACCAAAGGACAGATTTTTAGGGACAAGGGCTGTGCTTTAAGAATAAGGCTCTGTGAGTCAGCAGCCTTTGGCATCCCCTGCTCTGGCATGTGTCCAGCCCTGCTTCTCCATGCCAGTGCTATCTGCAGTCAGCATGAGGAAAAAGTTCTTTAATTGGCAGGTCTCCAAGATTTATTCTCTGAAAGCTCAGCTCCAGCCAGGCAACTCTCCCACACAGCCACAACTATGTCACTGCTTGACTTCCTTCCAGCCAAGGCCAGTGGTCACAATCATGGTGCACTTTTGCTGTAGTCATTGCTGCCAAGGAAAACTGGGCCTAGCAAATCCCAGCCATTATTCCTGGAGGAAAAAGATTACATGGAAAAGCAGGGCTGTAAATTCTGAACCCAAAGTGTCTTCCTCTTATCCAGAAGAGCTGCAATTTGAAGGAATGCTATTTTTCTGCCATTATATTGGTTAAAAACAAATAAATCCCCCAACTCCCCTTCTGCATGTCTCACACATCAAAGCACTTATATTCACTTATATGCTAGACCAAGTAACTTCTCCTCACCAAGTCAGGAGGAGCAGTAGAAAAAAGTACAGCAGCTCCCACACATCTCATTTACAAAAGCACTATAAGCAGAGTTACATCCTTAATTACCTTTCCAGGTGCTTGCAAAGACCAAGAAAAGATGACTGTCTGTCTTCTACCTCTTTATCTCTCCTTGCCAAGCAGCTTCTGCTGAATCTCAAGTGCCAATTACTGTAAAGTTACAGGTAAGATCCCATCTTTTCTTGAAGGTTTAGATAGACTTCCAGGTTACAGATGAGACAATTTACCCTAAAGAATTTTACTAGAAATCCTACTTTGACATCATCCACAAAGGAGTTCTTCTAGCCTACAGATGCTGTTTTGTAATGAAAAATGTAGGTCCACATCACCTAAGATGTGCAGGCAGGAGGAGTAATGAGGAAAAGAGGAAAGGATAACACACACAGGTTTTACTCCATTAGATGTTTCTGGTCCAAAACTATCAATCCAAACCAAGTAGAACAATTTCAAGGGGTGGGTTATGAAAAAGATGATATTTATATACTGAAGTTTTACTGCTATGCATATAAATACACTGATAGTTACACTGAAGTTTTACATCATATGTTTTTATTAGGTAGATTTTATGTATTTGTTACAGTAGTATGTAATGTAGTCTTTTTACTATCACGTTGAGGTAGTACTGCAAAATTAACCGCTCCTCTATTCCTCTTCTGTCGCACTTATTTTCAGATACGTCACACTTCACCATGGCCCCTATTCAGAGCACAGTCTACTTCTTCCCCCATCTTCATTCAGCCTTTCTCTAGGCAATTGTTCTGAATATTTTCCTGTCTTTTCTTTCTTTCTGTTAATTACAATATACCCTATATCTGCATTAAAAACTTCTAAATGGGTGTGTGTGTGATGAGGGTGTTTTCTAGCATGTATCTTAGTCTATAAAAATTTCGGGGAAGCTACTGTATTCCTCTGATTTGAAAAATTATTTGGTCATTTTCTGACCTTAATCAGTAATTTGTGATAATGCACTAACAAGGAAATCCACAACTCATTTTCCATTTGTCCACCTGTCAGTATTACATGTTTTATCTAGTTGGTAATTTTGTCTCTGACTCACTAATGTATGCAGCCCATATCATGTTAAACTAGATCCCGGCTAAGCTTTTCTCACCGTGATGCTATCTTCATGGTCTTTTAGATTAACTGGAATTTTGGATTAAGTGAAAGCCTGAGGCATTTGACTAAGAAAATGAGATAAACATAGATTTGAGGACTGCTAAACTAAAACCTCAGGTGTGTAGATTACTCTTTTTTTTTTTTTTTTTAGCATATAGATTTGCTGACTAATTAAAAATAATTAACTTTACCTGCTACCATATCTGGCAAAACTTCATCACTCCCTGATCCCTTTTACTGCTAGATATCTCATTTGTACATGTTGCTTCCTCAGAGGTTCTCTCTTTTTTCCATAAATTATGTTTGTTCCACTAATTATGTGTTCTCTTTTCCATCTGATCCAATCAAAAAACTGTTTCAAAACATTCCTGTTGGACTAAAACTTGCATTCAAAGCAGACACAGACTAAACATATTTCTTGGTTTTTACAACTTATTTCTTTGGTATTTACAATACTCAGTCTAGGAGTAGAACCCCCATTCAGTAGTCCATGTTGCTTAATTTATACTGTCTCTTCAGCAATCTTTAGTGGACATAACTCAATTTCTTACTTTTATTTATAACTCTGGTAGAAATCTTTAATTATTTAGTGTTCCAGACTGAAAAAAAAAAAAAGAAAAAAGAAAAAGAGAAATTGCACAGTGATTAAAGTTTACTCTCTGTGGAAAGAAAAAGGAGAACAATTATTCAATAAAGATTACTGGGAGATGCAAATATATTTTTAACCTTCACATACATTTTTCAGGTTTAGGTTAGTAAATATAATGACTACTGTAGAATTTTGAAGAAGAAGTTGCAATTTTGTTCCAGCTTTGTCATCGATGTCTTTCCCTTAAACAAAAGAAACTAGCAACAAAGTGGTTTGTTTGGGTTTTTTGGGGGTTTGTTTGTTTGTTTGTTTTTTGTTTGTGTTTTTGTTTGTTTGTTTGTTTGTTTGTTTTGCAAGGAAGGGAGGGGTGTTTGTATATCTATTTGCTACACTGAAGACAAGAAGATGGCCAATGTACTGGCATTTTGTACTGCCACACAGAAGATTAATGTAAAGAAAGATTGTTATAAAATCAATATCTTGAGACAAATAAAGTGGAATATACTGCTTGCTATCAAAATCTTATTTCATCCTGAAATTGCACTTGACATTAACCATAAATTATCTCAGAAGATCACTGCACGCAGAATGAGTTTGTGATTCATTCATGTGCACCCTACATTAGAGTAGTATACTGGCTAGATATCAGATTATTTCAAATATGGGTTTTAGACCAAACAAAAGTCACAATTCAATATTCAGATTACCTGATTATATTACGGAGTTATGGTGAATATCCACATTAAGAGTATTGATACCAATCTGCCTTATGTGTGATTTTCCCATCAAAACATAATACCAGAATAGCCATACTTGGTTGTTTTTTGGTTATTTGTTTTTTTCCTTGAAACATTGCTAATTGCTAGGAAATGCGTTATAGATAAAATAAGAGGAAGGCACCAGCTGTTGTAGTTTAATCGTGCAACATTTTCTAGGGTGCCTTATCCAAAAGCTTTCATATTCCTATTACATATATATACACCTAACTCCAACTTTGCAGAGCCATGGTAATTAGGAGTGGCAAACTCCAGAAAGGGACCTGAGAGCTTTTTCATCTGCAAAGGCCCTGTTATTATCCTTTTGGCACTGTGGCAGCCAAGTTCTTACTTCAACAATCCTCTTATGTCAGTATGTTTTCCCTGTGCATTTTTCAGGATCTGGATATTAATTATCTCAATCCTTTATATGTCTGTCAAACTTTTAGATGTTATAGAACCCAGTATCACAGTGTCCACACACCTATGGGCATAAACACAGAACTTTATCTGAGCCTAAGTCTATTACTGAGAACAGGGGGAAAAAGCATACTTAAAAATAATACTCTTAATATTCATGCTGTTCCTCAGCCTTGCCAAAAAGTAGTGTGATAGAAGTCTGAATTCCAGAATCCTATAAGCCTGTCCCAAGGCAAATCATATGGAAGGGTACAATTTTGCTTTCATAATTTTCATTTGCAAATATATTTTACTTTGCAGTTGTTGATTGTGATATATGTCCTAAAGTTAATTCGTGTTAAATGTTGTAATATGTAATTCATTCTCTGTAAGATGTAAGTTTTATTTCTAATCGAGTATACAACAGGTTAACTGGGACTGAAACAGCACAAAGGGGGACAGAAGGAATTCTTTTGCTAAAAGATTGCACGGGAGGGACATGAGAAAACTATGCCAAGAATTATGCAAAAAGGGACACAAGAAAACTTCTGCCGGGAATCGTTAGAAGAGAACAAAAACGACGGAAAAGGGAGATGGAGAACCCGGAGAACCGAATGATTACATCAGATCGATATCTTATCCGTCCCCGCCTGACATTAACATCTCTACACCGTATCCGGACACAGCAATTAAGGCATTGTTCTCCAGTGCAAATCCATTCAACCCCACCAGAACCCGAACATGAATATCTAATGAAGCTACCTCAGAAGGGGGAGTCTTGGAGTCCCGAGTTTCCCTCAGCGAACCAGTGTATAAAAATCGACCGCCTCAGACCAAAAAGGTGAACTTGGGGGGTGACATACTGACAGAGTGTGTTACTGTGTTCACCCAGTGCCGAAACCCCAGGGTTCGATGCTGTCCTTTTAATTGTGGCTATCGGAGACTGTTATTTTGTCTCAAAATAAAATTCTAAATTTTGATTTATAGAATTTGGTCTATCGTATTTATTACATTGATTATATGTATCAATTTTCTACAAAAATATTTTTTGTGGGCATGTCATATTTCTGAGGAAATTAAAGAGATGAAGACCAGGGCAAGCACCATATAAAAAGCTCAGGCCCTGCTTAAGGCATCTTGTAGCACATACTTAATTTTGATATCTGCCTGTGTGGAAGTGTGTTTGAAGCAGTTTTCCTTTGAGTTAAACCATGTCATCTTCTCCAGATTAAAACTTTCTCATCAATGCCTAGAATATGCATCTTTTTCTAGCTACAGTAGTAAGATAGTGCTATAGTAATATAATAACTACACATAGCTATTTACCATAGACGTATTTGTACTACTACTGATGGTGAAAATAATTTTAACCAAACTTTGCAAACAAAATGTAGAGCTTTATCAAAATACCTTTTGTGCTGTTTTGGCTTCTCATTAAAACAAACAAACAAACACACACACATACACACACACACACACACACACACACACCCCCCCAAAAAAAAAAAAAAAAAAAAAAAAAAAAAAAAAAGGCAATTATTAGGTTCTACCTTTTCCAGCAGGGAAAAACATTTTTTCAGCCTCATCCTATTAGAGATTTAAAAATTTTAAGTTCTTACCAAAATATTACAAATCCAAAAGCTATCTTTTCTGCCCTAACTGTAGTTATAATTAGAAGAAGCTTAATTCAGATTTTCTCCAGTAATGCTTTGTTTATGTTTGGTAAAACTATGTGCTTGTATTCATAAGGAGCTGTAAGAAATCCACTTTTGCCTATAGATTTTAGCCTTAACACGCATGACTAGATATTGTCATATGAGTTTTAGTTAGATATTTAGATAGAACTGTTTATGATAGTTTTTTTCTTAGTCAGTTTTCTATTCAAAATATTAAAAACACAAACTTCAGAATAGGAACAATAATTCATTATATAAATGAGTGATTCTGCAGAATCACATCCAAGTTTTTGAACAGTAAAGATTATAAAAACTATTTGAGAAATATTATCTTAAAATTTCATTAATAAATCAAATTACAACTAATTACCAAATGACTAAATTGAAAAGGCAGTTATAATAACTGTGATTTATAATGAATTACTGGCCTTTTTTTAGTCAACACTCAGATTCCTATTTCTTGGAACAAATACAAATCTGTTGTTGGGGATTAGATTTGTTCCTTTATGTCTTAAAGAATTTTTCCCCATAAGTTACTAGGAAACAAAGTGCTGATACTTAGAGGGTATTTGACTAACACAAAAAGACGTGACCGGGAGGGAGAAGACCACACAAAGTTTAGGGGAGGGAAAAAGGACAGGGCTGGGGGGAGCTGGGTTTTGATTCCTGCTCTCGGCATCGGAGAGGAACGGTTGGGCTGCTGCTTGCTGCGTGAGGAGTCCACTGTTAACGGAGGGTCCGGTCCTTGGAATCTACCACCATCCATCATCCGCTTGTGTGCCCAGGAACTCGGAGCCCCTTTGCCTGCCCTGCTGGAGCTGGGCCAGCCCTACCCAGCCATCATAGCTTCTTCAGGACTGCTCACTTTGCTGGGACACTCCCCTTGCCTGCCAGGACACCCCCCTGCCTGCTGCTGACAACCCCTGGAGTGTCCCACTGTTCCAGCTTGGTGCTCTTGGGGAGGGGCCCAAGAGATCAGACTGTCCCAGGCTTGTGAAACAAAGCCCCTCGAGGTTCTTGGTTCTGTTTATTATTATTATTATTGCTGTAGTTGTTGTTTGTTTGTCCTGTTATATTTACTAGTAAAGAACTGTTATTCCTTTCCCCATACCTCTGCCTGAAAAAACTCCTTTAATTTTCTAAACTATAATAACTTGAGGGGAGGGAATTGGAATTCCCCAATCCTAGAGAGGCCCCGCCCCTCCCTAGCAGATACCTGTCTTTCAAACCAAGACATCTGTAAATTCTATAAACCATTCTTAAAAGGAGACTGGGGGAAGCAAAATAAGCAGGAATTTTTCAGAATGCTATGAAGGAAAGTATTTCTCAACCTTTCTAAGGATGCTGGACAATTTAAAATAGCTCGTAATCCCAAACTGAGTTCGGGTTTAGACTTTAGGTTATGGTAAATAATGCAGAAGAGCACTGCACTCTGTCCTCTGCCACTTCTCAGATATCTAAAGTATCCTCAGAAAACATATTCTGAGGCATTACAAATTTTCAGCCAAGTGTACATGTTCATATGTACATGACTTCAACAGCCCATGCTGGAACTTTAAAAACCAACAGACCCCTTGTATCTCAGAATCACTTATTTCCAGACTGTTTTATGGAGTTGGTTATAAGAAATGGGTAATTCTATAGAATGAGAAGCAGAGGTGAGTATTAGTATTTCTGTATTCTCACTAAGCTCTTAATTTTCAAATTTGGACCACAATCCCCAACTAATTTCTTTAGATTTGTTCTTCATGTATTATATTTTAATACTTCTACCCTTGCCCTCATCAGAGACAAGAGACTTAATCTCAGGATGTCCCTAAACCACAAGTCTCATTAAATTTGTTTCTTTGATTTGGAAGCCTTCTCAGTATCCATTTGAATCTTTCCTCTACATGAATAATCTCTTCTCTATTTTCTCCACGTTCATTTCTGTGATTATGTGTGTTTGTGGGTGGTGTTTGCAAGTCCTTTAAACATGGCTAAGTTGAGTATATGTGGCACTGCGATCCCTTGGATAAAAGACTCAGCTTGTAATGTTTTTGTGGCTGGGTACACATTTCTAATGCTTGCTATTCCTTGCTTTAAAGAAGACAGCATATCAAGTAAGTAGCTTGAACTCCTGCAGATGTTGGGATATACACTAATTATTCTTAGGTTGTGGCTGAAGGTCCTGTCAGGCAGAATTCTAACATTCAGTTCTTTGTACAGCTTCTTCTGTGCAAAAAAACAGTCAAAACTTTTCATTTGTCTCTGCCTCACATATGAAAGCAAAAGGTTTGACCTTGCCTTGGTATGTTCTGTGCAGGGCTGTTCTCAGCTGTGCTCATTACAATCTCACTACACCTCGGTGGAGCTACGGTTGCATTTTCACTTCAGAAAGGAGGCATACTGAGGAGATGGTGCAAGGTCACATTCTCAGAACACAGCACTGCAACTGCCCTTTGGTGCAGAGATTTAGACCTGACAAGGAGTAGTTGTCCAATGCTGAATACATATGTGCTGAAATGCAGAGTCACATGCTTTCACCAGAAACCTAGTTTAACGGACATGAAAACATTTGTTTAGCACAAGAAATAAAAGGATCATTTGATCTAAGCCAGGAAAAAAAATGTACTATGAAAATATTTATTGAAGATATACAAGGTAGGGGTGATTTATCAAGAAAAAGATTTTGCGTGGGGGAAAGACTTACTGTGGTCATCTTCTAAACAACCATAGCTTAAGATTCTTGAATTGTATTTTGAAAATTCTATATATTTTGGACATGTATATGGCAGTCAGAACTATCATTCTTCAATGCCTTTCCATTTTCATTGGGAATTTTCTTATGCTTTTTTTTTTTTATTTTGCTTGATTTACTCCTATCCAAATTCCTATTTGTGTTGCAGGACTATCCTTTCACATTAATTTAAATTCATTGGGGTTTTATAGCTTAAATCCCTACTTACTCAAATTTAAATGTATTTCTTTAATCTTCTTTGGACATGCTACATGAAAATTTTGCAAAAATAGGCTGGGTTAAAACATAAAAATACTGTCAAAAAAGGAGTGAAAGGTGACACACAGTTTTGACTTGTTGCTTTAGTGAGTGAAATATTTCAATTGAACAAATTTTTTTAACATGCATATGCATATGGAAGCAGCAATGCCACACCTTGGTTTAGGGGTTTTTCTGGTACACGTATCATTAGACCTTAAATTGGGGCAGAAGGAAGAGTTACATCAAGTTAAAATGCTACTGACCTCCAGCTAAGACCAAACTGAAGATACAGAAGAAATGGAAACAATTATAATGTTCCAAACTACTGCATTTCTGTGTATCATTGCATTGGAAGTTCCCTTTTCTGTAGCATTTTTGAAAGCAGAAAATTTCCTTAAGGTTTCCATGATCTTTGTCCTTATTTTCAGCTATCCTACTGTTTGTCCAGATGGTCCTGAAACCAATTTTATTATTGTCTATAAGTCTTTACCTTGTATTAAACTGAAATTTATTGAGTCCTATTCCTTTTGGGCTTTCATTGTAATCCTCCAGTCTTTTTTTTTTTTTTTTTTTTTTTGTAAAATCATAGTTAATAATAACTCACAAGTGAAGGGTTCTATTCATAAAGGTGACATTCATCCTGTCCTAGAGGAAAAAAATTCTTGATTAAAAAAGTAATCCAGGAACAAAGTCAGTTTGATCCTCTCTGTTCAAAATAATATGGGTGATGTGGAAAAATGTTCACTTGGAACAAATGGACTAAGAAATGCAGATTTATTTCAAGCTTAATATTGTAATAATGTTTCTGCTTGTAATTTGAAACAGAGATCCAGAGGTGAAAAGTCTGCTAAAATTACCTAATATATTCATCTCTTACTTGAAGTTTTCCCTTTAAACACTGTTTTGAGACAGAAAACTCAATACATTTAATTTCTAACACTGAACAAACTATTTTTTAAATATTCATTTTCATTAGTGAATGTCACAGGGCTGTACCCCTGACATGATATAAAATATGGATTTTCTTGTTATATTCTAAATTATCCTGTATTTTTCTTGTTTACATTAATCCTCTTATGAAATCTTATATTAGGTTTCTACTTCAGTTTGCTGATGCCTTTACAAAGATATTCTTCTGATATTTATCTTTTTCTTCATTGTTACCATGTCTATTTCACCTCAACTTCAAGCATTGTGGAAAACAATTACTCCAAAATCTCTGAAGTATTTAATTCATTGTATAGTTAATATTTAATGAAGGACTAGTCTCTGGTCTTTCTACTGAAGCTATTCATTTTGTGAAGTTATTCAATTTATTCTTTAGTTTATATTTGCTTTGTCAAGGAAAAATGATGAGAAGTGACTTCGCTGTAGAGAGAGTAACATTATGATTGGCGTAACATGTAAATGCATTCCTAATTCCTTTTAGAATTCTCATTAAATCAATAACCCACTGATGGTTTATTCAGTTCCAGACTCACTGTGCCATGTAGACTGCTCACAGGGGTACAGGTGCTTACAGACAATATTTCGCAAGCGTGGATACAACGTTTTGATGACTGCTTGGGCTCTGAAGAAATACAGATGCTCACCTGCCCTGTGGATCTCCAGTTGACAAGTCTGTACAGCACACTTCAGTGTTTCACAGTGTTTCACAGTGTTTTGTTTGGCCCCTTGAAGCACAATACAGAGAATCACTCTCCATGTGACCATCTCTAGTGTGACATGGCTGGATATGAACCCAACTAGCAAGCCCAGAAGATCCAGGCTGGCTCACCTCAGTGGTGCAAGTGCTCTGTTGCAGTTTCAGTGGCAAAAGAGTTCCCTCAACAGAAGATAATTCAGGCACTGAGAATTATTCCTTCCATATTGTTAAATTTTCCACTGGGTTCACTGCAAACCTAACAGGCATTTTTACTCTGAAATATACCACTTTGTATCCAATATTTGCATTTTATCAAAATGGTACATGCTGTGTTTAGTGCAGATGTGTGATTGTGACCCATCCTTGAGTGAGACGGATTTTCTATGACTTAATACACCATTTGCTGTGATACTAAAATTTGTCAAGAATTCTCAGTAGCATACATGCAGACATTCTGAACTAATATTTTATAGCTGGCACAAAAGAAAAAATCATATATTCTGTGATCTTCCAGGAGATTTCACTTTCATGTCTCCCTTGTCTAAAGCTATCATTTTAGATTGAGAGGATATGGTTACATAGAAAAACAAATTTTTAGAAAACACTTGGGGTTTTTATTTATTTATTTATTTGAGAGATGAAGGGAACAAATTATACTTTTTATTTGTTTATAAAGATCCAGGATATACTGGGGAAAAAAAAAAAAATAGCCAAGCAAAAATATCTAACAATTACACCATTCTAAGGATATCTTAGTCTAGATAATTTCTCATGGCAGAAGGACTGACAACATCTGTGTTCTGACTAAAATAAAACTGAACAATTAGAAAGTGAATTCTGATGTGGTAAATGAAGCTTCAGCTATTGCAGGCACACACTCCCTTATTTTCTTTATCAGCAGATGCTGATGTTAGAAAAGCATAACTAGCAATTGAGCACAGATGGTTCTCTCTGTTCATCACAAAAGCTCAGAAGGGAATAGGCACTTAAATAGAGAGACCTCAGTCACCCCTCTCAGTAAGTTTCCTGTTCTGACTTTCAAACAATATGGCTCTTAACAGTTTTCCAATCACATGCAATCTGCACATCAGAGAGGTAAACCTCCGTTGTACCCAGCACAGACCAGGCAGTAAATGAAATATGACCTCACCTGGCTGAAGCACAGATTTATGTTCTCCCACAAGTGGATCTGCCTTGGGCTTGAGTTTTAATGGTCCCTAGCACTCCGGGCACAGCTTTCTCCCTCCTATGTAAAAAACAGACCACAGACAAACAACTACAATAGATGTTCAATCACTACAGTATATTATATATCCATTTATTTCTTTTCTTTTCTCACTGTCCTCACCAATTTCCCAGGTATGTGCTGCAGTTCAAGCTGGCTAAAATAAAGAAATATTTCTAATGAGGTTTAAAATTCCTCAGCTTGAGATAAATTAAAAATATTTTGTTGTTCTGTAGTTGAATTTTCTGAACATGAAGTAAGGAGCAAAATGGCAGTGTGATGGCTGGATAAAGTTATCTTTCTGGTATTCCAGGAAAGACAATGAGATGAAAAGTAAATATTGCTCAGATTAAACATGGATTAACTCCATATTCATTTAATTATGCCACTGAACAGGTTTCCTCTGATCCTCTCCTTTAATGAAGAAATAAAAGCAGTCGAAGCTAAAGAAGGAAGTCCAAAGAAGTTGTAAGATTCCCAAAAAAACTTCTATGACCCTGTGACTTCTCTTTGCACAGCCATATGCAGTAACTTTAGAGATCATGAGTAGCTGGAATCAGAGCATGGCCAGTCCCTTGTCCTGTTGTGCAGAGCAACTCTCTGTCATATGAATCTCTCCAAATCATAGTACAACTCCTGCTCCAAAGAAAGGTGTCTATAACTGGTGAATACATTTTCTCTGTCATGGTGCTTAATTACAGAGAATGTGTTCTGATTAACTTCATGAAGGCTGAGTGCTTATTCAGTTTATTAAAAACAAACAAACAAACAAAACCTAAATAAATTACACATATATATTTATATAATCTACATAACTTATGTGATATTATGCATTGTGTGACATATATTATTAAAATTACATGGAAAAAAATCCAGTTTATCTTAAATTAGATGGAATGGAATATACTGGTTTATGTTACATAAGTTGAGGTGTCTTAAAATTGGTACAGTCAGCAATGGCACAACTGTGTGAACATGAAAAGTGTCTACACTTTTTTTGAATAACTGTTTGAATAGCTCTGAACAGATTAATTTGGTCTCGGTACATCTGCTTAATGGTATTTTGTCCAGCTTGTCCGTTTTTGGGGGGTTTTTACTGCCGGTCATTTTCCTTATCTCTAAAATTCTTGGTTACAATGACTTAAGAAAAATCCCTGTATGTGAACAGATTGGTGAGTGTAAAGTACATATCATGAAAAAGATAGTAGGTGTGTTGTTGGTGTGGCTGTCACTCTCTCTGCTTGCTTGAGAGCATTAGTCATGCAGAAAAGCTGGTACAGTTCTATATGATTGCTATGCATCCAGTCAAACTTATACCAGAAACTGAATTAGGCTGATATGCTGTGGAAGATATTCAAATTAAGAACCAAAGGGGAATTTTCTCCAAAATAATGGTTTCTAGTGTCAATGAGACTGTTGGCAGAATTATCTAAATATGAAAGAAGACCATATGCTGACATTGTTTGATTGACATTTAAATCAGGAAAAGTTGCTTGTTTCTGGAACAAGATGCTTGTAAACTAGTCATGAGGTAGGTAGTGCTGGGTGGTTGCATATATTAATGAAAGGCCTTTGTAGTATCTTTTATGATTAGCATACTAAATATACTATTGCCCTAATGTTTTCCCCTTATTTAAATAGGTCACTGTTTGGTGGAAAATAGAACAGAGAACTATGCAAATCAAAAGGAGCTTTGTGATCCACATGTGAGTGTCCAGTTACTAGTCTCAAGCTGCTTGCATCTTATCTACTCACAGATTCCCTTAGGCCTTATTCAGTATGGTTTAGACTTCATAAGGGGGGAAAAAAAATAGCCTAGTTAGATATCCACATTAGCCAGAGGATATTATGTTATATGTAATAACATTGTAGTATCTGTAGAGGACTGGAGGATAAAGACTAGTGCTGAAGGTATCCACCAGCTAAATTCAACATCATCCTCAGGCTGAAGTATTTTAAATATCTCTACTTTTTTCAAGAATTTTAACCATCAGGCTGTATGTTTTTTCTGCTGGGGATATTCTCCTAGGAACTCTGTGATCATTCTATGTAGCATTATTTTCTTTCTGCCACAAACATTAAAAAGACATTCAGATATCTGCTGAATCTGTATGTCCCACTACCTCCACACACCATGCCTTGAAACAGTGTGCTGACGTGCCTTAAAAAAAAGAAGGAATGATCAGTGTCATTTTTCAAAGAGAGCAATGAAAGACTACGTTCTGAAAGACAAACTTTCAGCCTGAGGCACCTGAGAACAGAGATATCTCAAATACCTCTACCACCCTTGAACATGGTGCTGGATTTAAGGCACTTTTAGTGATTTAGTGATCCCAGCTGAAATGTGCTAACCTGTATTACCATGCTATGTGTTCTTATTTCTTCAAAATTTATTCTAAACCCCTTGATTTTCCTTTTACTGTGTGAAAATTCACGCTTTTTCTTCAGCTGTTGAATGTTTAGATTATAAGTAGAAAAGAGCTCAGCTGGTAGTCCGAGAAAATTCTTTAAATGGAATCTAAGTACCTAGAGTACCTGCAGGAGCTTTCAGATCCATCAAGTGAAATTTTGTTTTTAATTCAGTAGGAATAATGTACAAGTTATCATGTCATCTGAGCCGCAGTCTCTTATTGTGTGTATCCTTTTAGCCTGTGGCAAATGAAGGATAACACAATTTGGTTGAATTTTCCCTTTTTCTGTATCTTAAGAACATATACGCAGACCACATCAGCCCAAAATTGATTAGAAATCTGAGCCCATGAAAGTTTGCAAACTGCAGCTTTGACCAACATAAGTTTAAGAGAAAGGCAACCATAATAGCTCCAAAAGATAAGAAATGTGAAATCTCCTTTTTATGGGAAGAGGGGGGAAAAAAAAAAAAGAAAAAAAAAATTGACTTCTGTGTGAAAGAAATTAATTGACAAAAAAAAGACCCTAAATTTTAATTTACAATCTAATATCTGCCACTGATTTTTTATGTCTCAGATATTTTTTGGCTATTTTTTTTAATATCCCCTCCTCATATGTAGGATTTATCTTGTTAGTAGATACTTTTCTGCTTTGTTGCCTCCAGACCTTATCACATCAAACTCTTCAACAGCATTTGGAGCATATTTGGAGCACCATGCAGTTGCTACTGATCGAGTTTGGATTTTTCTTTCAGAATTTCTTTAAGGGGGATTATCACTAAAAATACTTAGTGGGAATACCTGAAACACTTGATTCAGGTAAAGAAAGCAATTTTAAGCAACTTCATTGGTCAAAATAAAAAATACCTAGTACACTTTAAGGTCCCTTTGCTGGATGGAGCTAGAAAAGGTTTTCATTATTTGCAGATAAACGGAAACAGATGTCTGCAATAAACTATGGCAAATTTTAAAACTTCTCAAATGGAAAAAAAAATTATATTAAGAGTTGACAAAATGATGTTAAACTTTTTTACTGGTGTTGATTTTATTGCTCACCATATATAGCAGTGTGGCTCTGCAACTTAAAAGAATACTGCTGACCTCAGCTCCTCAGACATGTAATGAAAGGTTTCAGTAATGTCTAAAGGATATTAAATGAACTCTCTAAATTACAAGGTGAGATGAAATATGCTAGAGAAGACTAACATTACTTCACTGTCTCAGGGAATGCAACATGCTCTGCTCTGAAAAGATTTACTTGTGTATAGCAAGAAGAATCAAGCAAATAATGTTTAGTTTTCACTGGATGAAATGGCTGAGACAGTATCTCAGTGTAGGGAAAGGCTATACCGTGTATGCTTCACCTTTTAACTTTAGTGGAGTGGTATTGCTTTGATAATCTAACAAGAACTTCAATACACAGTAACACTAAATATATGTTTGTTATAACACTATTTAGGAATGGATAACTGTCTTGGATTATTGTCATGATCCGCTTGTACAAGTGGGGGTCATGATGGTTCGTTTACTGATCTCAGAGTGCAAAACACAATGCAGAGGGGATTTCAGCATTAAAACAAATGCACCTTTTATTGATTGACCATAGCAAATGCGATAGAGGGATTAAGAGTGAGAGAAAGAGCTAAAGAAAGAAAGACGGATATAGCTACCAAACACGGAGACTAAGTCCTTGTGGTCTGGTCGATGGGTCTGCCTGTCAAATTGTGGAGAGACTCTCTCTCAAAAACTCTGGTTAACTCAGGGGTTTTTATTATAGTCCTCAATCGCAGGGGTGGGGAACAGGTAAATCTATTGAAGCCACCGAGGGGGAACAGGTAGTCCAGTTCTCAGCAGTCAGCAAGAGCCATTGTCTTCTTGGTCCAACGACCACGTCTGCAGGCAAACATCTCCCTTTGGTTAAGTCAGCCCCCACCCCCTGCATATTAGGGTTGTAGGGGCCTCATTTCTCAGTCCTTGAAAGGGGCTTCATATAGAGGTCTCAATCTCAGTCCTTGGGAGGGAGGTCGATCTCTGTCACAGTAGTTGTGAAGCAGATGAGGGATTTTCCGTGGGGGACCACCAAAGTTACCCCAGAAAGTCCCCTTGGCCAAGAGGTGGGGAAATTCATAGGCTATTGTCGTGAAGCCAAGAGCGTGAAGCAGGTCAGGTACCTAATTGCCATTACACTGCTCAAAGCCAGCATACCATGGCGTGGTGACACAGGAAAATGCATATGCAGGCAATTGGCAAACATCCACCTCGAGCAGACCAGAACTGCAGTGGGGTCCTTGGGGTCCTTATGACAATCATGAGGCAAATGAGGGGAACTTCAGACCAACCCTTACAATTATGTAACCTAAAAATGTGTACTCTATTTCATCTGTTGAAAGCTGGTTTTTGGGAGATGTTTTATCCTTCTCTTGTAACTCCAGGCAGGAGGGAGGCAGATGCCTTCTGATAATGGCCCAACAATTAAAACCAGGAGTGGCAGCATTTCTTATCTCTTTCACCGCCCCTCTATCCTCCAGGGAGACATCTTCTGATAATGGGCCATTAGGGCCCACCAATGACATGACACATTCCATCATCTCATTGTGAGATGATCCACCCAGTGGGGGAGGAGCCAACTGTTCTAGCGAGATAAAAACTGGGACTGAAGAACACAAGGTGTCGGGCTTTTCCACTGGATTCTTGAAGGAAGACCCATCTCGTCACCACTGGACTTTCTACAGGACCATCTCCACTCCACAGAACATCTGTTACTCCAGGGGGACTTATTTGGACTGCTTCCAAATCCCTGACCAACAGGGTGTCAGGTCATATCCCTGACTCTAAAAAGTTTTTTCCAGGATTTTTTATTTTCTTCCTTGCTTGTTTTTTTGTATTACTACATTTGTATTTTCCTTTTTTTATATATTTCTAGTAAAGAACTGTTACTCCTATTCCCATATCTTTGCCTGAAAGCCCCTAATTGCAAATCTACAATAATTTGGAGGGAAGGGGGCTTACATTCTCCATTCCAAGGGAGATTCTAGCTTTCCCTGGCAGACAACTGTCTTTTAAAACCAAGACAATAACATAAAATGCTCACCATAAAGACAAAGTGTTGAGATTTTTTCTTTTTTAATGGAAATAAGTATAGAATCAAAGAATCAAAGATCTTTAAGATCATTAAGTCCATCTGTTAAAGTGTCACAAGTTGCTAGGATCGTCAGCCTGGGCAACACAGGCTCAATTTCCTACTTTCTTGGAAGCTCTCAGTAAGATAATTTTCCCATTCTTCCTCTTAAATAAAACAGTTTCAAATTCAAGTACACTAAGGAAGACAAGCAGAATGTGCCTGGAAAAAAAAATATCATTACTTAAAATATAAAAATGTAAAAATATAGAATATGTAACTGGAGTCTAACATCAACAACTACTACCTTCATAAATTTTTCGAGAAATGAAAGCACCTCTCCTAAAGAGAAGTCACCTTCATCATTACTTTCCTGAACAGACTATGACAAAGGGAACAAAGAGTACATTGGAAAAGCAATGGTTACGATAACAGAGTGCACAAGAAAGAACTGAAAAAAGAAAACACGGAATTTGGGGCAATTGCAAGGACTGAATCAGTTTCCAAAAATACATGTATGCTATGTGATAAAACCCAATAGATATATCAACACCTAGAATGAATATAAACAAAACGCTTCATACATAGACCTTTTTAGGTAACTGAAATCAGATGTTCATGAGTATTGCTCCATTGAAAGTCCAGCAATTAATTACTAGACTGATGGCCTGCCATACTTCATATTTAACTAAAAGAAAATAACAGTGTAGTACAAAAACAGCAAGCACAGCACTGATTTTTTTTTGTTTGTTTTGTTTTGCACCCACTTCCCTTTCTCCATTTTTATCTCATTGTCTCCAATCTCCTGAACAACTGCATTTCTCCATTACTGAATTTATACTTTGAACTTACAGTGCTGCAGATGACTGTAGTATTGATCAAAGGGCTGCTCAACCCTGAAATGATATCTAGGGGAAAAAAATAATATTTGCTTTAAGTGTAGACATGAAAGCACAGAGAACAGCTATGAACATTCATATCAAGCTGTACCATACAAGCTTAAGAATATGTTTCTTGCTTAACACTGGGACCAATCAGTGAATCACTTGTGGAGAATTAAGAAAACAAGGAAAGAAATTCCATAACATAAATACCTGAGATATTATGACTTGAGGCTACTGATGAACCGACCAGAACTCACAAACCATAAAACTCTGGTTTTTGTATACCAGAACAAGGTATACAAGGTATTTTCTTATACAAGGTATATCATGGTATTTTCTTAAGAAAGTTTTGTACCTCAGTTCCAGTAATTAAAATGAAAAAAAGATTTTTCGTGCTTTATATAGTGGCAGTGTTTAATTGTATCAATAACGTTTATGTGGTTTTCTCTTTTTTTGGTTCTTATTTTAATGTTTTAGCTTCTGAGATGTAAACTAAGCACTAAAAATTAAAAGATATTTTGAATGGACATATCAAAAAATATTCTGAAATTATGTTTGACCAAATTGATGACTTCCTATAATGAAATTATTCCCTTGATGAAGATGAAGGGAAAGCATCCCTTACTTGACTTCAGTAAGGTTTTCAACACTGTCTTTCATAAGATCCTCAGGATGTATGAAGTATAGGCTAGATGCACAGACAGTGAGGTGAACTGAAAACTGGCTAAATGACCACATCCAAGGGGTGGTGATGAGGAATATAAAGTCTAGCAAGAGGCCAGTAGCTAGCACTGTGCACAAGCAAACAGTGCAGTATCTGGTCCTGTTCAGTTCTTTTTTAGTGACCTGGATGGTGGGACTGAGGGTACTGGTGGCAAGTGACACAAAACTGAGCAGAGTAGCTGATACACCAGAAGACTGCTACCATTTAAAGGCACCTTTACAAGTTGTAGAAATGGGCTGAAAGGAGCCTCAGATGTTCAACAAGGTGCAAAGCCCTTCATCTGAGGAGGAAAAAGACTGCACCAGCAGATGCTATGGCCACCCAAGCAAGACCTGGAAGCAGAAAAGGACTTAGGAGTTACAGCAGAGCCAGGAATGTACCCTTGCAGCAAAAAAGGCTAGTGGTATTCCAGGCTGAATTAGGGGAAGCCTTGTCAGCAAGTTTGAGGAGGTGATCCTTTTCCCTTATTTCAGTACTGTTGAGGCCATACCTGTATGTTGGGGGTTAGATTTGTTCCTTTTTGTCTTAAAGAATCTTCCCCCATAAGTTACTAGGAAACAAAGTGCTGATACTTAGAGGGTATTTGACTAACACAAAAAGACGTGACCGGGAGGGAGAAGACCACACAAAGTTTAGGGGAGGGAAAAAGGACAGGGCTGGGGGGAGCTGGGTTTTGATTCCTGCTCTTGGCATCGAAGAGGCACGGTTGGGCTGCTGCTTGCTGCGTGAGGAGTCCACTGTTAACAGAGGGTCCGGTCCTTGGAATTCTATCATCATCCATCATCTGCTCGTGTGCCCAGGAATTCAGAGCCCCTTTGCCTGCCCTGCTGGAGCTGGGCCAGCCCTGCCCAGCCATCGTGGCTTCTTCAGGACTGCTCACTTTGCTGGGACACCCCCCTTGCCTGCTGGGACATTCCCCGTTTGCCTGCTGGGGACCCCACCGTTCCAACCACCAGCCCGGGAGTTTCCACCGTTCCAGCTTGGTGCTCTCGGGGTCCCAAGGAATCAGACTGTCCCGGGCTTTGTGAAACAAAGTCCCTCGAGGTTTCTGGTTCTGTTTATTATTAGTGCTGTAGTTGTTTGTTTGCCTTGTTATATTTACTGGTAAAGAACTGTTATTCCTTTCCCCATAGCTCTGACTGAAAAGCCTCTTTAATCTTCTAAATTATAATAACTTGGAGGTGTAATAAATACAATTGACCAAATTCGATAAATCAAAATTTTAGAATTTTATTGAGAGACAAAATGACAGTCTCGGATAGCCACAATTAAAAGGACAGCATCAAGCCTGGGATCGGCGCTGGGTGAACACGGTAACACACTCTGTTAGTATGCCACCCCCCAAGTTCACATTTCTGGCTTGGAGCAGTCTCTTTTTATACACTGGATCGCTGAAAGAAACTTGGGACTCCGAGGTTCCCTCTTCCAAGGCAGCCTCATTAGATATTCATGTTCCAGTTCTGGTGTTCTGAATGGAGTTGTCCATGAAGACAATGTCTTTAATCGTTGTGTCCAGGTGCTGTGTGGAGATGTTAATTTCGGGAGGAGACGGATGAGATATCGATCTGATGTAATCATCAGGTTCTCCGGGCTTCCATCTCCCTTTTCCGTTGTCTTTGTTCTCCCTTTAACGATTCCCAGCAGAGGTATCCTCATGTCCCTATTCTTGTAATTCCTAGCATAGTTTCTTGTGTCCCTCCTGTGTCATTTCTGGCAAAAGAAATTCTTTGCACCCCTCTCTGTGCAGCTTTTACTCTTGGTATACTGGATTAGAAACAAAACTTATATTTATAGGGGTTGAATTACATCTTACATCTTTTTAACACAAATTAACTTTAGGACATATATCACAGAGGGAAGGGATTGGAATTCCCAATTCTTAGAGAGGCCCCACCCATCCCTAGCAGATACCTGTCTTTCAAACCAAGACACTGCAGTAATCTATCTTTACCTCATGTCCCCAGTTAAAGAGACATGGATATACTAAAAAGAGTCTTATGAAAAGCCACTAAAAATATTAGGGAAGTGAAGCACCCCTCCGGCCTGGAAAGGTTGAGAGATCTGGAAGTGTTCAGCTGGAGAAGAGAAGGCTTTGAGAGTACTCATCTATGTGTACGAATTCCTGAGGGGAGGGTGCAAAGGAGACCAAACCAGGCTCTTTTCAGTGGTGCCCACTAACAGGAGCAGAGACAATGGGCACAAACTGAAGCACAGGGTGTTCTGTCTGAACATCACAAAACACTTTTTTACTATGACATTGGTGGTGCACTGACACAGGGTGATTGTGGAATCTCCTTCCTTGGAGACATTCAAATGCCTGAGCAGTTGGCTATAAGTAGCACTGCTTATAGAGCAGAGAGGTTAGAACAGATGTCCTCCAGAGGCTGCTTCCAATCTCAACCATTCTGTGATTGATTCTTATCTGATAGATATGGGGTTTTGAACTGACCTTCAAAAGTACCCTCATTTTTATTAGATCTTTATTAGAATTTTTTATGACAACTTCAACTAGCACTCCCAAGAATGCTACTAGAATATCCACATTTCTTTTGTAACATTTTTCTCTATTAGTTTTTTAAACCGGTGCTGCCTGTTTGTGGACTACCTGGTTTGATGTCTAATCAATACTTTCACTACTTATTACAAGTAACATGGTTAGAAAAAATTAGTGATTAAAAGCCAGTGTGGAAAATTGAGCAGCACAGATTGCCTGTCCTGTCTCACAGTTCTTTGTGCCACAGAACTGGTCAGCCATTTGTTTTTCTTACAAGAAAAGTGACATAAATGGAAAAAATAATCACTTATTACACTCTAAATAAAAATTACACTCTAATAATCAGAGTGTAATAAAAATGTGAGATGGAAAAACAATTACCTGCTGGTGGATATAATACTGAGTCAGAGTACCAAGTGTCTTTCTCTCATGAAAAGTCAATTTAAAGATACACAATAGAAAAATAGGCAGGATAGATAGATATAAAAATCTCCTTATTTTTCAACCAAAGAGCACATTTTCCCCCTTTTCTTATTTTCTGCTCTTATGTAAACAAAATCTCACAATTCTCTTAAAGGCAATTACCCATACTGTCAGGTCACATCTCACTTATGCTCCATTTTTGGAGTGTGTTTGAATTCTTCTCTCTTTCAAGAATTTGTGTGAGCCTGCTCATGTTAACACAATGCAAATATATTGAAGGACAGTACAGATGAATCTGATATTATAAGTCTTGATCAAAATGTACAAAGGGAAATGGTTGCTGGTGTCATATATTTGTTACATCTGTAAGTTTCAACTTAGCAGAGGTTAAGACTAACTCTTTTATCAAGGCTGTCCTGATAGATTTTATTAAATATATAATGGTTTAGGAATGGTGTTCTCCAGTTTAGTAATCCCTCGAAAATCATGTCACTGCTTGCTCCCTCTCCACCTTCAGTTGAAAGCACAATAGGGAAAGATCACAAGTTGAGATAAGAACAATTTACTGGAAATAACAATGAAATAAGAAAATGAACAGGAACAGCTACTATATTAATAACAAGAGGCATAAGACAAAGAAATTATATATATGGAAAGTCCATAAAAATGTGACCGGCTTCCCCACCATGTTTTCTCCCCTCCAGACGGAATGCCCTTCTCCTCTGAAGGGAGAGCCCCTCACTCCCACCCCTGGCAATTACTTGAGATGGTACAGAGTAACCTCCATGGCCACTGGAATAGTTTGGTGCTAGCGCACTCTTTCTGTGTATCTGGATGTTTTCTCTCAGAATATGAGACTGCTGGTTTTGATTTCCTATTTGTTCTTTGATCCACCTTAAGTCCTCTGAAGGACCTGTTCTTACAGCTATTACTTCCATGCTCTGCTCTTCTGTGTCATGAACTGGCTTATTCATACCCCAGATATCAGGAAGGGGATTCTTCAGGGGTTTGATCAAATGCCCTTTCCAAAAGAATATCTATGAATTCTAGGCAAGCATGCTTCCTCATCTGAGAAGGGGAAATGCAAATATGTTCAGATCATCATTGCTTTAATATTTTTCATGAATCTGGGAAATACTAGAATCAGTAATATTATCCTTTGTATAAAGGGACAGCCAGATATGGAACATGTTCATGTACTAGATATTGCATTCATTTTCATGAACGTATATGCGTGAAACATAATCATATTTACAAAAACGTGCTTTTCATTCATAAATTCATTATTTCAGTCATCTTTCAGACCACATATATATGCATTGGTAAATCTACTAGTTGTTACCTGTTAGATTTCATTACAAATTGCAAAGATGACGTGTATCACTGAGGAGATACACTGAACACAGTGGGTCCCAAACTCGCACTGAAATTTTAAAGATCCAGAATTACTTCAATATTGAAACTTATAAAAAGGAGAGAACCTGTGACCACTTAAAGTAGGTTGTGTCACTGTGATAAGAGTTTGAAGTCCTCTACACACAGCAATATTGACAGTGCTCAAGAACTATTTATTCCCGTCTCTTCAGAGAGTAGTCATAATACACATCAGTCACTTCTTCCAAAATGTTTGAAAACATTTTTATTGATGCCATTCAGCTTCACCACCTACCCTTATTTTCTTTTTTGTGTTCAGAAATCTGACACTTAAATGGACATAAACAAATTTTTAATAGACTTGCCAGACTTGGTGGTGACAGTAAAGAAGGAGACACTAGAATGGATAGCAAAATGTCAAATTGTACATCATTTTACAATTTCTGTTATCCCACTTGGTAATCATAAAAATAAAACATGGACATAAACAATATATTATCTTTTTCTAATAAATCAAACATTTCTGCTTTTTAAATTAGAAAACACGAATGTGAAACAAAAATACCAGTCTGATCAAACTTGTCAGAAGTGTACTTTTTATTGAAGATTTGATTCTGGAACTTCCCTAGTTGCGTATATGAGAATTTCATTTATTTAGCTACTTGACATTACTAATTAAACCAGCTTTAAAATAAGAAAATCAGACATACAAACGCAAACCCATTGACAAAATGGGTTATCACTTTTTAAACTTAATGTGTCCAAGTTTTCTTTTGAGTCTTTATTTCTTCCTTTGGACTCGAGGGTTTTTTCATTTCCAACATGCAAAAGTCCCTCAGTTTTTGCCTGCTGGTAAGAATTTTATTTTAATATTTTAGTAGTGCTCAGTAATTCACCTGATAGCTAAACTAGAGAATTTTGAAAAGCAAAACAGAATAAAAAATCAGCTCCAGTTCCTTCTGTGATAGTTTCCAAGACAACTAGACAAGATGAGAAAGTTGAATACAGTTTTAAATGCTTTAGATGTGCCAAACTGCAGAAAGAAATTGAATTATTTGTTCACAGTGAAAGGATTGGAATATAACAGAAACAATACTTAATCTCCAGAATCTCCCCTCCCAAGTAAAATTATTCCACTTTGTGCAGCTCAAGCCATAAGAACATAGTTTTCCATAAGGGCACTAGTTTTGGAACAAGCTCCTTCTTCCAGCATAATTAAAAAATGCCTGATAGTGTGCTTAAACTAAACTGAAAATAAGAAAGAAGTCTTTCAACTTTATATCACATGAATTTATCCATTTAATTTCAGACATTAACTGAATATTATTAGAAGGTCCCAGGGCACACAAACTGAAACTAAAGCAGACAAAATGTTGCAGTTTTTTTCCTGTGAAAACATAAAAAAAAAAGTTTAGATATAATTGAAATCCAAGTATTGATGTAATAAAAAATAATTAAAACTATAATTTATTTCCTTGTGTAATTTCCCTTACTGATCTGAAGCAAAGAAAAATTAGCCCATCCATACAAAAATGCCCTGCTGTAACTAATGATTTAGTTTGCAAACAGCCTTCAAGGTTTATTTTTTTTTTTTTTTTCTGATTTCATATTATAATGGTAAAAAAAATGTTCTTCGCTTATTTATGTTTCTGACCTGTATAAACGTGTTGGTTGTTTGGAATCTGCTTTATATGAAGAAATACTGACACCAAGCATCAATTCTTTGCATTCTGGATGAGTTTCAAACCTATAATTATTAAGAACCTGAGTGGAACAGATAGACTGTAAGTTTTTACAGCTCTGATAAAATCTTGTTTCAACAAATTTTTCTTCCAGAAAATGCAGAAAATGTTCCAAACAGTTTTAATCACATATTACTTTTGGGGCTTCTTGTAGAAAATCACCTCTTCTTTTT
This sequence comes from Hirundo rustica, assembly GCF_015227805.2. Lineage (NCBI taxonomy): Eukaryota > Metazoa > Chordata > Aves > Passeriformes > Hirundinidae > Hirundo > Hirundo rustica. The sequence continues at coordinate 42,989,469 of NC_053453.1, read as the reverse complement.
TTTTTTTTTTTTTTTTTTTTTTTTTTTTTTTTTTTTTTTTTTTTTTTTTTTTTTTTTTCTGGGGGGCAATATGATTGACCTGAAAATGTCAGCTGAACAATATGGTATCAGCTGTAGGTAACAAGTGTAACAAATGTTAGCAGGTGCCAAAAATCTATTCTAATTGGAAGCAAGTAGGTGTCTCTTGCATTTGGGAAAGTGCCCATTTTTTATTTAAATATTCTTAGCTTTTGAAATATGATCTTAAAAGCCTCCAAAGCAAAGTCTGAAGCAGAACAACCAGCCTTACAAACTAACTTCAAAAATTTTGGAGGGCAATCAAGTGCTCTTGAATATAATTTTATTTACTTTTCAGTTGAAATGAAGTGATAAATTCAGCAGACAAAAAAAAAAAATATATATATATATATATATATATATTTTTTTTTTTTTAAGGGGTAAATGTTGATCTACTTTCCTTGGTGTAGACTTGGAAGCAATAAGAGATAAACTGCAGTGGCTGAAACTTTATTAATTGTATCCTAGTAATCCAACCAGTCATACAATAATTTTACTAAATCTGTTATCTAAATCCTTATGTGGATACGAAATAAGAAACCCTTCAATTTCATGGTATTTATTTCACATTCTTTAAAATCTGCCCAGATTGGCACAAGTCCAGACCCAGCAATTAAAGTAAAAGGAGGGTGTGAACTATGTGAAAGATGGTAGAAATTTTAAATCTGTTTGTTCTTGGTCCATCGTGTGTTCATCATTTCCTGTATGCTTTGTTTAAGAAGGTGTGGCTGGATGGTAGGAAGAAGGGCTGCCAGGCTGTGTGCTCCTGCTGTGGGTGGGCACAGCAGAGTCTCCTGAAGACAGGGAAAAAATGCCCTGAGAACAAGTAAATATGCTCAGCTAGGAAAAATTTCTGCAGTGCAGGCAATAAAAACCTAAGAGACGTAGCAAGGAAGGATCCTCTAACTTAAGAGAAGCCTTCAAAAAGGAGATGCAACAAATATCAGAAGTAATTAAAAGATTAACTGCAAAAGGGACAAAGACACAGTGAGGGGAAGAAAGAAGGAAGGAAGCTGGGGGTGAATCCTTTCAAGTCTTCAATCTTGTCCCGCTCAGTTCTTTGGGATTTTTTTTCTATTTATGTGATGTAGTTAAATTTGTGGTTTTTTTCTACAGAAAAGAACAGTCATACAGGTAGGAAACCTTTTGACTGGCAGCATCATGGAAACTGAGGGGAAAAAAAAATTAATCTCAAAGCAACAGCTGCCTCTGGAGCTAACACAGGTGCTTTATTAGTAAACCACGTACTGTGTAATTAGACCCTCATATTGTGCTTATCTCAAAAAAAACAACAGTAACAGGTCAAGAAAGGCCTAGAATCCAAGCTCATGTCCTAAAAAGACATCTGATCTCCTCTTACTTTGCAGCTTTCAGAAAGCATAAGTGAAGTTCTGGAAAGTACAGAGCAACCAGTGCAGTCTGAAGGACGAACGTGAAAGCTTATGCTAAGTTACCTGAAGGGATACCTGCTGGGTTTGTCTTTGCTTCCCGCTGGTCTCACTGTCTCTGTCAATGCTTTATCCACTTTGGAATGAGGCATAAGTGTTCTGAGAAAAATGTCACTATTCTTTACCTGATCAGTTTGAGGGCATTTCAGAGAATGTCATGTGAAAGCATTTGCGTGGTACTAAGATATTTTTCTGCTGGAATAAACCTATTTTAAAAATTCAGAAATTGTGGTAAGTCTGAAATTCGTAGTTTATTCTTGTCTTGATGTTCTCACAATTCAATGCCAAAGACTCAACAAAATAGGAAATATATTTCATTGAGGTATTGGAGGCTAATTAATGTTCTAAAGCATTGAAAATGTGGCTAATACAAATTTTCTTCTAAATAAGAATGTTTAGGAACTACATTAGTAAAGTGTTACAAATATAGTTACGCTCCACTGATTCTAATTCTTTGTGTCCTGTTCAGTATTGCATTATTTATCTAATGAATATTTCAAAGGGACAAACCATTCATTTTAATTTCCATTCATCAAATGATGAATGAGGTTAGAAAAATGGTTAGCTTTTTAACATTGTTTACTCAAATATTACAGTATCAAAATAAAATTAATAAAGAGATAGTTTGAGTTCTACTTTTACATTTTATTACTAATCCATTTTCATTTGTTCAGATTTCTCCAACAGATATCTTATGAAAGAACTGTGTTAATGGACAGTTTTTTAGTGAAAAAACTAATCTGTGTCATCAGTCCAAATTGCAGTTATTGCTACTATTTTTCCACTGAATTTAGAAATTAATATAGGTATGTATGTTTCAGGTATTTTCATGCTTTGCTAAATCCAGATGTAGTCTGATCCCAGAAAATTGCTGTACATGTACCAATATCCATATCATAAGGATTATTCAGTACAGCTAAAATAATTGGAGAATAATCTCTGAGAAATTAAAGTAATATGAAAGAGATCAGCCAGAGATTAAAAACTGTAACTAAATCATTAGTAATCCTCTAATTCAGGAGATGTTCTGAGAAAGATGAGTCAAGGGCTTTAAAATTAAGGTAAATAAGTCTTAGCCGTTAAAGCAATTTCTTCATCAGTTTTAAGTACTGTTATCAAGCCATAGCACGAAAGATTGTAGAAAAACATATCAGAGAGCACCTAGAAATCATGAGAAAAATCTATTCATTCTGAATTTTTAAATTCCACAGAAGTATGCAAATGAGAATGTATGTTATTTCACTCCAACATACCAACATCTGTTATGGTACTTGAAGAAATGACTTATCAACTCTATTTTAACTGAGAGAACATTTGGTATTTCTGATAGTCAGTGAGTCCAAAAGCTTTCAGTCACAGTTGTAACTGAGAGTAACTCAGTTGGTTAGAGCCTGGTGCTAATGATGCCAAGGTTGTGGGTTTGGCCCTGTATAGGCTATTCACTTAAGAGCTGGATTTGATGATCCTCCCAACTCTGAACATTTTGTGATTTTGTGATGGTTTTTTCATCCTTGCTTTTGTCCTGTGAAGAGAATAGTTTTAGAAAAGAACTTCTCTGTTTTTGTAACTTCCCAAAGTTCTAGATACACCAGTCTGGACCTATAAGCTTGGTCTGTTGCTTAAAATTTGATGATTCAGCTTCTGAAGATAAAATTCTACCCTGCTGTTGGATAATACTTTTTGGAAAGTAATGTAATACAGACTGATTTTACAAAATAAAATTTTACAGCAAATGCTAAAAGAATATGAGAAAAATGATAGCATCAATTATGTTTGTAATTATCAATCTGAAAATTTCTTGGCGAAGAAACCAACGTTTGAATATTACAGCACATCTAACAAGCCAGGTCACATGTTTTTAATATTCCTTTTGAAGGTCTTTATTTTGTGTTTGTTTGTTGAAACTGTTTACAATTTAGAAAGGCAGCTCTATGATACCATGCTCATTTCTCAGTTACATGGATTTACCTGGCAGTTTCCATTGGCTAGACATTCAAGTACACAAGGAGAGAGGGAAACATGGAGGTCTTCTTTAGGAATTGCAAGTCATCGTGTAGAGTCTTGAGATCTAACTGAGGAAAGTGAAGTTCCTGAGATGAACCTGCAATGCAGAGTCCTGTCTCTTAAACACCAGCTTTCTGTAGTAGCATCCCAGCTACTCTGGAAAAGGAATTGTTTCATCCTGAATTTTCAGTGAGTCTTTTGGTCTGTGTACCATTTTACTGACAAAAAGAAGATTATTTATGAAATCTTCAGACAAAGTATTTGTTATACTCCAAAACATTACCAAAGTAGAATCTTAAAAGCTCTGAGCAATTTCAAAGTGTTGGATCCCCAGTGTGAGTTTGAAATGTCTTAATAACAAAAATAAAATTCTGAATGCTTTCTATTTGTGTGCAGATATTTGGGATACTAAATTTGATTACAGATTATTTTAATAATCATTTTCCATATGTAATATTACCATTTTAAAATGAAAAGTAGAGAAATGTTTAATGCAGCTTTAATTGAAATAATATTCTCATTTATTACAGTGATATAGTTCAGTATAAATATTCTCTGTTATATGATATCAAGAGAATATAAAAACTTGCATAAATTATTAACAGATTCCTTTCACCCTTTGAACAATGCTCACATCACTTTTCTCTTCAGCTAGGATTATGGCTCTATTTAAAACTGTCTGCCTGAGTGGTTCTATAAAAATGCTGCAGAGATGAATCTGTAACATTATATGATACCAACTACATTATCATAAAGAAGCAGTAAGAAGTAAATAGATAGAATGATGGTCTACCATGTGAACCACACAATCAGCTTAGAAAGGACTCTAAGAAACCAGTACTCATCTGGGTCATTCTTTTCCAAGAGCTGGATTTTTCACAGAAATGAATTTCCAAGCTCTAAATCACTCAAATGAAAGTGCTTTATCCTCTCCAACTGGGACTTCTAGTTATTTCCTCACCATTCATTTGTTGTGATGCTCAGCCTCAATTTACTTTTTCTTAGTTTCATACCATTACTCTCAGTTATTCTGACAGTTTATAACAGTGAACTTCATGAAAGAGTTCCGAGATTTGTTTAAAAGAAAGAATAAACTTTTTTATATGCCTGTGCTAAAAATGCCAATTACATACCTTTCCACTATTGCCATACAAAAGATGTCAGAAATTCTCTTCTTAAATATGTTAAATTTCTTGAAAACAAGATATCTGCATGCAGCTTCATACACACAAATATATATGTTTACATACCTCTGTGTAATTTTAGAAGTCCGAATATCCTTCTTACTTCACAATTTTAAGCTAAGTACAACTTTCTTCAAAGAACTTATGAAACTACACATCTACAGATAAAAAAAGAAAGAACCAAAGTAATGATATTTTTCTTTGCAATAGAACAAAAGATATGAAATCCATGTCCTCCTTTGTTCATGGCTAAGCTCATTTGGTGAAAATGGAGGTGAATGTTGTTTACTATCTCTTTGTGATGCTTGAGCAGTATGCAGAAGTCAGGGAGAATAATAAAGAATACGCCAGAAAGATCACTGGCAGAGAAAAACCTGGACAGTTACTGAACATTTGCTCAGTTCAGAAGATACTTGGGACTGTTTTGGCATGCTGTGGCTAGAAATAAAGACAAAGCCAGTTTACTGCTATTATTTGATGCCTGGTCTTAAAAAAAACATGGCATGTGACACGCAGTTCCTTGGGCCTAATATGCTTTATTTTTTTGTTTTAAGTATCTGTTTACTATAACAAGCTCTTGATATTTATGTTATGAAGAGTGATTTGTTTCTCTTGCACTCTTGCCTGTTGTACATATGAATTCAGTTTGCGTGGAATTCTTTGGTGGAATCCCAAAAGTTATATTAGCTAAGCCAAACTTCCTATTAATTTACAAAAACCCAAAGTTTGTTGCATGAAGACACATTTAATCAATTACATAGATCTATGTTGTTAACACAATAGCATTGTAATTGTATAACTAAACTTTGGACAATGAGAGTATTACATATTTGAAGAATGAATTTTGATGTTCAAGATAAAATTGTAAGATTTTTTTTTTAATCCAAGAGAGCTAAATGTACTTTGTGAGTAACATACACACTGTTTGAAAAGAGACAGGGTAGATTGAAGTATTCTACATAATTGTCTTTTATTTTTGTGGTAATCTTGTAAGATGAAGACCATCATATTTACTCAAAACTGTGTTGAAGGTAATAAACAACAAACAGTAAAAGTGATTTCTTATTTGGAATGAAACAAAAAGTAATGTTTTCAAGAAATTAATCTCTAAAATCATAAATTAATGAAGAGAATATCTCAACATAATGCATGCTTAACTATAAGCTTCAGCATAAATTTGTAATTTTGTAGAGGCTTACCTTTCAGATTCCACTGTATCTAGATTCCTTTAAAATTGCCATCGAGTGGCACCAAGATACTGTTTCCCTCCCCTTTTCCTCCACCTGAAAGAAAAGCCCAACAAATAGCAGCTATATCTAGTTTCCCCCTGGTAGGCTTGCAATTTAGGAACAGAAAATGTTGACTGATCATCTTGTATGAACTTCAGTGTGTTAGAATCAAGATAGCTTACAGAATCCTTTACTGAAAAAATAGTTCAGATCAGCTGTCATCATCTCTGGAGCATTCATTTGATCAAGCTACATCTGTCTTGCTACAACTTTCTTCTAAATTAACCATTCAGGTCCTGCACTCAAGAATGGACCAGTTTGATCTTTCATCAGAACAAAAAATTGAAAATTCTGTTAACTCCTTTTGTTCCTATTTCTTGCAGACTACTTCCTATTACAACAATGGCAATAAGTGGCATAAAAAGTGCTGTAACAGTTAGAGTTTTTTTCCCTTGCTTATCTTTAATACATCATCTATGTTAGATGATTCTAGATTCCTGATGGTTTTTTTGATCACAGTCATGATCATTTCTTACAATGTCAGAACTTCTGTAAGAGCACAGCTCTTTTAGGGCACAAAAAGTTTTAAAGAGCAAGCTGTTTTCAATTCTGTTGAGCACGAAATTTTTGTCCTCAGCAGCAAAGGTGAATCATCAAGCTATTAGATGTTAACATATATGCCCCTACAGGTAAAGTAAATTAAAACTAATGCATGCCACAACTCACTAAAGGGTTCTTTTCACTTACAACTTTGCTCTAGAAAATAGGTGAGGCCTGAAACAAAAGCAGGCTGATTAAATTCCACTGCAGCAGTGGTTGTTTGCTCAATATTTAGGGAGATGTCGAGCTGTGCAGGCTAACAGGGAAGGGACAGCTATGTCTGCTCTGGAGCTAGAGTACGCTTCAACCCACGGACCTCTGCACACACAATTAGGCACTGGGACATTTTCTTCTGCTGCCCCTTCTTTAGCCAAGGCAAATATTTCTACATTATGCTGTTTCTGCTGCAACAATGTCAAAAGCTCAGAGCCCAAGAAATGGCTCATGTAGCCAGAGATCTGGACAGCAGGCTAAGACAGTCTTAGAATCAATTTAGTATGTCGGATTATACAAGCAAGAGAGAAGAGCTTTCAAAAATATAGTAGAACAGATATATAATGACCTGAATGTGCCTGTATGTGGGCACACACTCATGTTTAAGTGGCTCATTGACTTAATTCTTTATTTGCTTTTATGTTGAACACAAGATTATTAGCCAGTAGGACAAAAGAATTTAGTATTGTTCTGAATGAATCTTTAATATTACAATCACAGAACTCAAGGCTGGAAGGGGTTTCTGAAAGTGATATGGTCCCATAGCAATTAGATCAGGTCATTCAGGGCATTGTCTAGTTTAACCCTATTCATGTTACTATCTCAGTGAATATGGACCAAAAGTCAAGTAAACTGTATAATCCTGTTTAAAGGATTTTTCTGCCTATGAATTATCTTTGCCTTAGAGTCTGCTAACAGCAAGTGGGTGTACCAAAATACAACAAAACCAATGTTACTGTTTGTGATGTTGGTATTTATGTAGGTGCAGTGCAGATGGTATAGGCAATGGGGTTGTTTTTCAGCTACATTCATATTACATTCTAAGATTTTTATTCTTCTAAAAATACTTGTTTAATTAAAATGTACCTGATTCAAAAATCACAGGAAGTGACTCTACTGCTTTAAATATACTCTTTCAGTGATGTTTTAGATACCTAAGTGGGGATATCTAAACCCAGATATGGGGTTATTCTCCCTGTCTTCGCTACAGGTCATATTCCCCACTGGACTGCCCAAATATCCTACAGTCTCTAGGATAGCCCTGAGTATTTCTGCATAGATAGCTGAATGCCTCCATTCTTTTTAAGGATTAATCCCCAGCAGGCAGTCAAGACTGTCACTCATTCCACACAAGTGGAATGGGTGAAAGAATTGGAAGGGGAAAAGTTTGAAAAGTTTCTTGTTTGAGATAAAAGCGCCTTCTGGAAAACAAAAGCTCTGCACAGAAGCAAAACAAAGGAATTTATTACTGCTTCCCATGGTCACGCAGGTGTTCACCCATCTCTGGGTTCCATCACATATGACCACTACTTGGGCAGGCAAACACTATTGACGCTATATCCCCCCGATATTTCCCCCAGCTTTTGTTTTTGAGCACAACATTGTATGGTATGGAATATTGTTTTGGTCAGCTGGGGTCAGCTACCCCAGCTGTGTCCTCATTCAGCTTCTTGTGCACCCCCAGCCTCCTTGCTGGTGGGATGGTGTGAGGAGCAGAAAAGGCATCACCTTGATGCTGTGTGAGCACTATTCAGCAGCAACTAGAACATCCCTGTGACATGAACGCTGTTTCGATCACAAATCCAAAACAAGCACCATACAAGCTACTGCAAAGAAAATTAACTCTACCCCAGCCAAAATCAGCCCACTTAATAAATTAAGTTATAATTTCAGGCTGAATAGCCAATTTATATATAATTTACAACAGAGTTAAGAGCTTCAGAACGGGATTCTTGAGAGTCAACAGACAGAGCAGGGTTGTCCTAAATACTATTATTCCCCTTTCTTTGCTGTTCTGCATGTAATGAAATTCTCCTGGGTTGTCAGAAGTGCACAGGACACTGAAAAATTCTTTCCAAGGAGGTAAAACTGATACCAAAATCCTTACATAGATACCTATTTTCTGTGTGAATTTTCAAAGAATTATGTGGCTTTCTTTTTGTGCCATGCCTTGTCCTTTCAGAGAAAAGGCAAGCACCATCTTTGCTGCATGTATTTGGTGAAATCTGCAAGATCCAAATGTTTTAACTATTTTTTGCCCATATGGAAACATTAGTTGAGTTGGAAAAAAATTTATATGAGGGTTTTTTTCTTATCAATTGCATAATAGGTGGAGTTTTATTTGTTGGGCTTGGCTTAATTTATTTTATTGTTTGAAATTTGAGCTGCTGAAAACAGATTATTACCTAAGAAACCACAGCTTTCATTTATAATCAAAAAAGTTTCTAGCCTTCCAGACTGAATATTAATTGCAAGATAAGCATTCCCAGTGAGGAACAAAACCAAATAAACTCACTAACTCTGACATGTGCTTTGTTCCAAATCTCATCTTTTGGGTGGGGTGGGCACAAGGTGTGGTGCTAAAATAACTTGAGTGCCTGCGGCTGGCAATATTGAATTGAAACCTCACAAGAAGAGTTTACCAACATCACGCATTAAAACTTACTTGTGAACAAAAATATTTTATATTAGCATATATACTTTACAGTAATTATCCCTACTAAGCTGCAGCATGCTCTTTGTTAGTCATCTTTTTAGACAGTTCTCTAGCTTTTCTTCAATCTGGCTCATATAGCAAATTCTGAATCTTGCTAATAGGATCATCAGGGACCTCACTCCCACCTTACACTCCACTAATATGACAAGTACTTCTGTTCTTACTAAAATGAATGAATAAACAATCACGTATAAGCCATTCACAACATTTATATAACTGAATAATTATTCTGAATAATTATTTCTGAAAACCTAGTTCCATCTCTTGGAAAGTCAAATCAGGCTTCTGATTAGGGTGTTGCATTGTGTTTTATTACACATCGTTTTTTCTGACGTAACTTCCTTCCTGTAGGACAGTTATCAGCACTGTGCACACTGTTCCTGATGGGATGTTATCATCATTTTAGTGCTTGATACTACTGTTGTTTGTTTTAAAGGGCTATTCCCCTGTAATGCAGTCTTTAATACCATGCTTGGTTACTTATTTGCTGTTGAGATTAGAAACTAGACGGTAATATCAGCTTTATCATACAATTAATTGACTGCAATACTTGAAATGATCAATATAGAATGAGAAGAGAAAATTAAATCCAAATGAAAATTCCTAAGTTGAAACTGAAGAAAAGTGGATATACGTTAACATACTGAATTCAATAATACATGCTTCTCTAATTTTTTAAAATTTTACAGTACCCTCAGAATTAGGTACTCAAATTGCAATGTCTTCTGAGGATTATCAAGGCATTCTTGAGCTTCAGACAGCATATTAAACATACAGATTTTTGTTTTATTCACTCCATGAAATTAATAAAAACATATCACACAAATGACAAAAAAAAAAAAAAATCTCTCTTGAAATTAAGATATGCAGTGAGTTTTTTTTTCATTGTCTCAATTGCTGAACACTTTGATCAAAAGAAAAAATCAAGAAAGCTTGTAAAAGACATTTCTTACTGTGGATGAACCTACATTCAGGTTCCATTCAGAAATCTGTTGGCTATCTTTGGCTGGCAGTTAAGATCACAGAATTTCTAGAGATTTTTTTAGTCTCTGAGTCAGAATACTTGATTTTCAAAACAGACCTTAATTAGGTCCAATAAAGCTTCATAAAATCTTAATAAAATTTTCTTCTAGACAAGTGATATTGAAATACAAGGAGAAGATAGGAGGTTAATATGAGATCAATTTTAAATGAAACCTGAATCACAAATTTTTCATGTCTCAAACAGTGAGGACAAATATAAAAGAATAATACAAACGAAAGAAAAAACTGGGTAAGGAGGTGATGGGGAGTAGATAATGCTGAGGAGGTCTAATAGTTTTATGTGTCTGACTGATGCAGTTAAGGACAAATCAAAAACATAAAATTCCCACCAGAATTCTGTTTCCCAGAACACAAGAAAATAAAAAGGGCTGCAAAATGCTTTAAAGATGAGAACCTAGATAAAATTAATCTCAGAATTATGTACAAAGCAAGCTTGGAGACAAAAAATTATATTTTTTTGAGGACCAAAGGGGTGAGCAACATTTTTTAGAGGCTGTAAGCTTGAAGTGTTTCCCTCCCTTTAAAAAGTGGGGAAAGGGAGGAGAAAAAGACTGTAAGCTGAGTATGGAAAAATACTGAAAAATTGTCAAACTGTTTGTAAACTCCTAGAAAAATATAAGCAAAATAAGGCCCTGCACTGGTTTGGCCCAATTTGTTGCATGACATCTTCAGTGGCCAGAGGACAAAGAATAGCAGAACTATATCTAAATTCTTACAAAGATATTCACATACCAAAACCAAAAACAAAACAACAAACAAACAAACAAACAAACAAACAGACAACAAACAAAAAAGCCCCAGCTGACACCTAACAAGTCTTCTAATTGTAAGAATAGTCTAAGTGAAATTGTTTAGTGCTGTTGGTCCCTAATTAGCTGGATGATCACATCCAGAAATAGTATTAATGGTTCAAGACAGAATAATACTTGCAATGAATCAACCTTACATAGGCATTAGTCTGGGAGGTGTACTGGCTGATATTTAATTAATAAGAACTACTTTTATTGTTCAGATATAGAATTGGGAGCAACTTTACATACAGACACATGGAGACCAAGCTATACTTAGTAGACAGGTGGTCTCCATTTAGGTGATAATGTAGACAGGCGGTCTGCATTTAGGTGTCAGTTAAGAGCAAAAGTAGTTTGGGGATGATGCTAATAGTCTGTCAAAATAGGCTTGTTCTTTAAATTTACATGTTACCTGTGAATGACCGATTTCATTCTGTAGTAAAAAAAGGAATTATACTTAAGGGATTCAAACAACATATTTTCACTGTCATATGTAGTATATAATTTGTAATCTCTGTTCTGTAACCTTTGTACTTCAAGCATAATGTGGAACAGTTAGAAAAAGGAAAAATATAGTCAAGAATGGTTGAGGCTTTAAAAATCACGATTTTCTAGAAAAGACTGGACTACTTGGGTTCTTAAGAGCCAGCAAACAAAGACAGAAGAGAAACATGTTAACGGCATTCCAGTACATAAAAACCACCTCAAAGAGGAAAGGAAGAATTTCTTTCTTATGTTCATGATCAATAGAAGAAAATTAAGTGCTTAAATTGCAGCAGGAGAAATTTACATTACTCATTTGAAATTATTATATTAAACATCTTTGAAGCTAGCTCCAGATATAATTGCTTGAGAGAGGAAAGAAAGAATGACTAAGCAATATCTTAACGTCCCTTTCAGCATTCTGTGTATGGTTTTCTGTGGAAACAGAAGCTCTGGGATTCAAAAGGCATTTCTTTTCTGAGTTCTTTTATCCTATTCCTAGGCTTCATGCACAAAATGCGGCTATGATGAAATAGTGCAGTACCAGCTTAGAGAAATGCTATATTGCTAGTTACATTCTGCATAACAATTCCAAGAGTCGGTATTTGTATGGAAATTTTTATTTGTATAATAAAGAAAACACAGAAATATACCTTAAAAACTGGTAATTTTGCCTGATGTAGTTTTTTGCCTGTCTCATGAAAAATAATTTTACAAGTCACAGGTTTAAAATTTGAGTAGATGGACAACAGCTAGTAGTAAGCACAGATTTTTATGAATTTAAGAATAAATCCTGTAGAAGAAAATAATTAACATCTTCATGTGGAATTTGATAGTGCTTATCAGCTTTATCATATAGCTTCAGCAAACATACATGATGACTATGGAGCAGACAACATTAATAATTTTATGTGCAAAAAACATAAACATGAAGGCAGTGAGAACAGGCTTTAATTACCATTTTGTGTGTGTCCACAATGTATACAGTACAGTTTTGATGAAGAACTGACATCTGTCTTATTAGTACCTGCAAATAGAGAGGTAGATTTATAATTTGGATAGTCCCATTTAGGACAAAGACACGGGGTATTTTTTGTTAAATGATTCAAGTACATGAAACTACAGAAACAAAGGCTAAAAAAGGAAGAGGGGTATTGTTAAAATGATTGGAATATCTTGATAAAGTTTTGGGTGATCAAATTTAATAATAATGAGTTTAAATTACTCTTGGCTATGATTTCAATTAACTAACAGTTTCTTCTCTCTCTGGTTTGTGTTTTAAAAATGATGCAGAAATGTAATTTATCAAATATTTCTGGACAGTAGTGGTTGTTTTGGGAATTTCAGGATTTGAGGTATCTCAGGAAGGATCATTTTTGGAGGATGCATTCTGATAATCTGGATCCCTTGCTGGAATTGGAACACGTGAAAACTGTGAAATCCAAACTCACAATCACTTTTCAAAATTCTGAATTATTGAGCTATGTCCTAGAGACCTCAAAGACATGATCAAATATCAGATGTTAAGTGATCAATAGAGCACGGAAAGACAAATTTAAAATAATACAAGACAGATAGGAGGAACAGTTAACACATTTAAGTAATGCGTCTAAGAAATGCATCATCTCTCTTTCTCCCGTAGGCTGAATGTAAAGGGTTATTCGTAAATGCAGTTTTGTATACCCCAGGGAAAATTGCTAAATACCTAATGCATATTAGTTATACAATTGTAAATGCCTAATTGTAAAAAAGCAAAATAAGACTGGTTTCTAAAGCTATGAATCTTACAGCACTTTTAAAACAATCCATATCAAGTTATTTTATCCATGGAAGTGAAGGTATTGCTAATAGTTAATCTTAAGCATGAAGAAAATTTATGATTATATTTTCACTTGAAAAAGATGTAAGATTAGATATCTGTTGTGTCCTCAAAATGGATAGTCCTCAAAATAGATAGTCCTACACTTAACACTGGCCTAGCCTCCAACAGAATCCTCACTAAAGTGAAGGTGGTTGGTCTGCAATAGGAAAATGAAGAACCACTACAGTCACCTCAGTAGAACGGCACATCATTTAAAGGGAAATTTCATTCACATAGTATATGTTTGTACTTGCCTCAAAATGCTTTTTTTATACTACTATATGTTTTAAGAATAGATAAATTCCGCATTTTCCTTGAAAAGGATTAATAGGCTGAAAACTAAATTACCATACTGAAATAAATCTTTGCAAATAATTGAAAAAATCAGATTTAATAACTCATAGAATGACAAAAGATATTAAATAGAATAACCAAAAATTACTCAGAGTAATTGGATGTTCCTCTAGGAATGAAAATCTGTACCATGGATGCAGTAGTTTCTCTACAGGGATCAGTTAGGAACCATTCCATTAAACCCAGAGAATAAAAGACAGTCTGATGTAAAGTAAGATCCTGCAGAATAAAGGGGTTGTTGGAAATAGGAATAAGGAACCCCACTGTGGGGGGTTCCTTAATCTGGGTTTTAATCATGTGATTTTTTGTCTGAGAGTATATTTTTCAATATATTCCTTTCATTGCTTCTGAATGTAAATGTTTCAGAAGTAGGATCTGGTTTCTTGTGTGGTTTGACTCCATAATTGTTTACTCTCTCAGGCAGAAATAATTTATAAATAAACAGCTGAGATCTTATTTATGGTTAAAGAACCATAAATAGTCATGAGTACCAAGAAGGAGGAAAGCTCGCCTTTTCAAATGTTCTGCTCTTAAAACTGTGTCTGAGCTGTTCAGGCCTCTTTAAGAAAATACTGCACTAATTTATTCAAGCAACATATGTCCTCCAGAGCTGAAACAGCAGCTGGCAACAGCTAGTTGGCAACAGCAGCTGGCAACAGCTAGTTGGCAACTGCCAGTGTAGGCCAGTGCTCTCTGTACTTGCATTGGTCACTCCTTTCACCTTGGCAGCTATAAATGTAATATGAAGACTAGCTCAGCTGATAGAGCATTTTTTCATGCTGGCTGCCCAATCAGGTTGTGGTCAAGGAGGCAACAGTATAGGCACAACCCAACTGCAGCTTCTGGAATCTGGGATGATTTCTATTTCCATAATGCACTGTTGTGCTGATTCCCTGCACAGTATCTCCTTACAGGAAATTTTTTTCTAAACAAATTGGTGGTATTTCTCAAAAGGAAAGCATTACTGTTGTCAAGTAGCTGTCTAAAAACACAAGACCATAAAGTGCAAATAATGAAAGCTCATCATTGGCATATGTGAAATTCAAGTTCCTATTGGAAACTATTCCTGCATTACTAATCAACTAATAACATAATGTCTTCCAAGTATGTGTGTTAATAAAGACCCTAGGGAGGTAAACAAAAGAATTATGCCTTTCTTTTGCCCAAGAGAGCCAGGCTTACAGCAGAACATATGCAATTCTGATGCACTACAGTGAAAGAGGAAAAAAGATCCTAAGTAACTGTGTTTTGTATCTTCAGACTATCTGCTTTTACTCGTGGCATCTGCAGTGTTCAGCAACACAAGAATCTCAGACATTTATATTGAGGGCAATGGAGACTGTGCATCACTGTATTTCAGCTGTTATAGGTCTCTGGCATATGCTAAACAAGAGGTCAAGCAGCAGGATTCATAGGGGTCCTTTATATCTCTCTTAATTTATGAGTTTATGAAATCACAAGTTATTACTTAAACTAGAATGGGGGTCATTCAGCTCTCTTAGTACTAAACAGAATAAATCACCCTTGAAGGATCTTCAGTCGAGTCTTGTTTGAAACCTGTCAAGCAAGAGAGCAGGTTTGACATCTAAAATGCATCACTGAGACCATATACTGTAGAATAAACTCTACTACTCTACTAGAACTTAAATAGCAGTTAATTATAATCTCCTGAATCAGTAAAACCACCCTGGGTTGATGTGGTGGTGTGTGTTTGTTTTATTTGTTTTATGTGAGCTTATATTGAATTATTGTAATGGTTTGTTCCATGTACCCCCCTGTTTCTGTAATGGTTTCAACTTGTTTACCACAAAGTGGTCTTTTGTTCGTTATCTGTCAATCATCCCTTCCCCCTCATACCTGTATGTCAATCCTCACTCTCTCCTCTTGGGCACCCTGTCTATCACTCCAGGACCCTTCCCTGGCTTCTAGAAAGCTCCAGGGAAGGCGTCAAGTGATAGGCTGGCGCCTGGGAAATCCCCTACTGCCCTTTTGTGGTTGGTCCCCAGTTCTAAGGTTACACCCCCAGTTACACCCCTGTTTATGCCTATTGGCTGACCAGTTGTCGCCACCCCTAATCCCTACCTTGTTTATAAATCGCTGCACGGCCGCTCTCAGTGCTCTCTCTGGGCAGCAGGCTGAGAGTGCAGAGCTCCGTGCTCCCTCTCCCTCTAATAAACCACCTTTAACCCTGCTCAGAGCAGTCGACTCTTCATTTGGTTGCCGCGGTTGCGTATTCCATCATCGTGCCCCGTCGCTGGAGGTGGGGATCCAAGTTCCCGCAGGGAGCAGGTGGCTCGCCCTGTCTGCCACCCCGACCTCACCACGTTGCTGCAGTGAGGAGGACTGAGCTAGCCTGTGGCTGCGCTGGTCAGTGCATATTGGGACACTGCGACAGGTTATATCAGCTGAGGTTGTCTTCCATGTTTATTTAGAATCTGTTTATATATCCTTCCCTCAGTCAGAGCTTCTTTTTTAAAGAGGTTATTTATTTTTTCCAGCTTAGTTTATGTAATAGGTATTAAAAATAGAACTTCAGTAAGGGGTGCTAGAAGGCTTAAAATAATTTTTGTTAGGTAAATTCTTTATTCTCTTTAACCCTGTTGTTTTTACAGCTTGTGTTTATTACATAGGTATTTTTTTAATGAAATGCCTTTCTACAACTTTTTTTTACTCCGTATTTTCATTCAGTTGTGCTGAACACTTTCTCTGGGGTAGATACTCACCAGAGACATAACCTGCTAATGCCAGCCATTGTAATGAATCTATTCCATTCCCTATAGAGTTTTTCCATCTCTAGAAATATTGCACTTCATTTAAATTGCACCCATTGAAAAGACATATTTTAGCTCAAGGACACAGAGGCATCATTTTTCACCCTGGGGGAAATGTGGATCATTCCAGTCCTTATAATACAAACAACTCTCCACCCTTAGAATTTCAGCAGCATTATTTTTACAGAGATTTAATTTCAAGCTGTCTGATGCAGTGCTGTCCAAGATGTGCCTAGAATATTCCAATAACTATTGAAAGAAATGGGTTAGTTGAAATGGACCAAGTCCATAATTAGTTAAATTATTTATGGGTTTTCTAGTAATAAAATTCATTAACAACTTTCAATGCTACATGCATAAAACTGTGTGTCTCAGTTTTTGAGTCAGAAAATCATGGACTCAACTTCATTTTAGGAGAAGGTGTTATGAAAAGTAAAAAATATCTTTGCTTTTGTTTTGGATATTAGATTAGAATCTTTCAGGGCAAGTAATAGAAGCCCTTGGATACACTAGGATTTGATTTTCCTTTATCAGGATGACATTTGAAATAGGCTATTGCAGATAGTGTCTGAAATACTTGATGTTATGTGACAAATCTAATGGAAAGTGGAAAGTTAGGAAAGATTAGGCAAAAAATGGAGTTCAAATCAAATTACTTTATATAGTATATAAATCCATAGTTCCTGCCCTCTGAATCATGTATGCAGGAATAGCAATCACATCCAAACTTTACTTAAAAAACTGGGAAAAGATGACAGGAAAGTGAATCCAATGAGTTACATATCATGTAGTATACATATTCAGGTTGAACAATCAATGCTGTATATATATATATGTGTGTGTGTGTGTGTATATATATGTAAGTTATGTAAATAATTTGTGACTAATTGCAAGTGTAAAGGCATTGTTTCTTCAGTTATTATTTATAGTATTATGCTTTGTTTTAAAGACTGTAAATATAGTTTCCTAATATAATATTTTGCCTACTTTTGAGGAAGAACAGGGAAAAAAAAAAAAAGAAATTAGAAGAAGGTGTATACAACTGTTAAGATTTTATGAAGTCAGCCTCTGTCATGAGCTAAATGTACAAAAATGTGTTTAAAATATAGTTCAGTAATGCATTTCTTGAAAATCTAATGATAGTAAATCATCAGAGGAATAGGCACAATTTTTTTATTATTATTATTCTGTCTAATTATTTTAAAAATGGCAACAAAAAGAATCAAGTCAGTTTGAATAACAGATCAAGATGGGTAACAGATCACTTGCATAAACGTGGCTATTTGACGTGTGCCTCCTATCCTGTCTATTAAGTTAAACACACAGTCTCTAATTTGTGCTTTTCTTTTTTTAATTAGATCCAAAAGTTCTCAATCCCTGAAGAAACCTATCCACGATGCACCAAAGTGCCTGCTTCCTGATGTGTGTCTCTGAAACCTCACACTGAGGCTTTATCCTGGAGTCAGGGAAAGTTAAGCACATAGATACAGTGTTCAAAGTCTTCATCTGAGCTAGTTAGTGTAGAATACTGGGGTTAAAAATGTGCCTTCAGCCTCGGAAGGCTTTCAGTCAAAAAGTGGGACTCTGTAGCGCAGTGTTTGAATATACAAGATCAGTTTCTGATTCCTGCTTTGACTTGCCTTACATTTAAATGTCACTGAAACTAGGTTTCTACCAGAATTACAAGTTATCATTTTCTCATCTATATGAGAGCTCTTCTGTCTCAATTTCCCTTTCTTTGTTTCTTGCTTAATGTTTCTTCCATGTTTCCTTATGGTGGCTAGCTTTCAGCAGGAGCAGAGCTCAGAAGGTAAGGAGCAGTCCATATTAGGATACCTGTAAGGTTTTGATGTAAAATTTGCACTGTCTCTTGAACACTAAAAAAACAGGGCATTTCTGGGAACTTAGAGAAGCAAAACTTCACGAGCCTAAGAAATTTTCAGATAAAAATCTGCATCTTCTAAGGAGTTGAATTTCCTCCAGGGCTTAGTGCCAGAATAACAGGGATTTTCAGGATGTTAGTTTCAGCTGTCAGTATTTAAACTGTGTCCAAACTATAAATTTTAATTGATTTAGTAAAAATAGCTTGAATCACATCCTCCAAAGAGCAGAAGACCCATTCCACAGATGCTTTCTTGGTATTAGCTCTTTCTTTCCTCTGAAGTAGAAAAGTAAAATGTTTCTATAGAACAATTTACTTTATCAACAACTTTCTCATTTAAAGGATAACTCTAGAATTATTTGTATAATAATTACTATTTTGATATACTCATCCTTATAGAGAGCAGTTTACTCCATCATCTCAGACATTGATAAGGTTCAGAATATCAGTAATAATACAGTCAGTATTAATATCTGTGTGCTAATTAAGCTGATGCATGATTGCCAGTAGTCTGAACCTGAACTGTCCATCAGTTCTATGGACATTTTACCATTTTTACTTTTGAGTAAAAGCTATTTTCTTCCTCTAAAGAGTCTTTTGTTAATTGAGATATGAGAGAAACAGTAATTCAAAATCATACCTATGTCTTTATCTGTGGTCTTGCTTCTAAATGTATACATGTATCTATTATGCATGGACATATATGTCAATATATAGCTCAAATGACCTTGCCTTTGTCTATATTTGTTTTTTATGGCATATGTGTACCTTTTTCTGTCTATGTAGTTACTAGTTTTGTCAGTTTAGCTTTTTTTTTTTTTTTTTTTGTAAGAATTGGTCTTTATGTTGTGAGTTACTGGGAGGACAAAACCTCCAAGCAGTTAGTAGACTTTCTTCTTTCCCTTCAGGGCAACTGCCCAGAATGACTGAATGCTACTAATCACACAATGAACTCTACCCACAATACCCTTGCCTCCTTACCCTATTCAAATCAGAGCTATGTCCTGCTCTGAATTTTAAATGATATCATATAATTGCATATTATAATGAAGTGAGACACCCAAAGCCTTGTGAATGGAAGCAGACTTGCCTGTTTGTATTTGACATGGCCAACCTATTGTTCACCAAAGCAAGCATTGCCTTTAAATTTGGATCCAGAGACTCAAAATTTGGAAATTCTGGGGTTCGCTCTTGTGAAGATCAGACAGTGCAGCAAGCAGTACTTCTGAAGCATATTCTTGTACAATTCTGAGTTTGTTAAAGAAAGCAAGCCTGTGCATTGTTATAAATGCAGGACTTCTCTGAATTGATGACTGATGTCATAGATGCTACTTTTTTTAAATATTCACACACTGTTATCAGGATTTTGTGCTTATGAAGAAAAATCCTGGCATTCACTTAAAGTACTTTCCACAACACACTCACTTAAAATCTTGCTGATAAAATTTGCCACATATGTTGATCTTTGGATTGACTTATATAAGTCTTGGGCAGCAATCCAAGTATGGTGAGGGCTTACTGTTTAGTTTGTTTTATCAACTCAAGTTTTCTTTCAATTGTTGCTAAGAAGTGAAATATTAATCAATCAGCAAACATAGTAAAAATCGTTCTGAAAACAACCTTCAGTAAAAGCTGATATAGAAGCAGTGAAGCATGAATAGCCATTTGCACATTAACTTGAGCAGGCAGCTTAGAGATTGAGTTGCTCAGAAACCAGAAAATATAGCACCTCAAATTAGTTCAAGGAAGAATTAAGCTGACATTATGGCTTGTTCTATGCTACTGTATTATACTTCTAGAAGTATTTTTAATTTATTGTACTAATCTCTCCTCATTTTTTGTTGGAATGGTTTGGGTTTTTTTAATACCACTGATATATAGGATACATCTTCTACTCATATGGTCTTTTTGCATGGTATTAGTAAGTGAAAAATAGAACTAATTCTGAATCCAACCAAAAAATATGCTGAAAATTTCAAACTTTATCAACATGTTACTTTTTAAACCACAGGTTTAGACAAGCAAATGTCAATCTGGATATCTGAGAAAACTATACAGAATTATCACAGAGAGACACAATAATCACAGAATGGTTAAGGCTGGGAGGGACTTCTTGAGATTGTCTTGTCCAACCCTCCTGCTAAAGAGCTACCTAGAATAGGCTGCCCTTCAAATAGCTTTTGCATATCTCCAGGAAGGGAGATTATACATCATCTCTGGGCAACCTGTGACAGTTTTGATCAACCTCACAGTAAACTAGTGTCTTCTTGTATTTCAGGAAGAATTTTATATCTATTTGGTGTTGTTTTATTAAGCGGGTTTTATTTTGTTGTGTTTTGGTTTTATTTGATTTTGTTTTGATTTGATTTTTTTCTTGGTGGGTTTTTAAAATTTAACTTATGTCCATTACTTCTTTTCTATTTAAATGAAAGAAATCTTATCTTTCTTCCCCTACCAATAAGTCCTGAAACAGAGTCTGCAGTATTTACTTTAACTGCAAACTGTGGAACAGATAATTTCTTAGCTCTTAACAATTTCTGATGGAGGAATACTAATTTTTTTGTTGGATTTTTTTTAAGAAAAACGCAGGATGTTTTGGAGCTATTCAGCTTTTTATGAATTTTTAAAAACTGACACAAAAAAATTTCCAAGGGTAAGAGACTATATTCCTCCAGAATTTGCTCTGTATATAGTGCTTTCCTGACAAAATTTCCTTAGATGCTTTATATATTTCCATTCCCAAAACTGTCTTCATAAGCAATGCCCTAATCAAGTGAACATAGTCACATATGTAATTCATTCACGGATTTGATAGAATTAGTATGCTCTATTTTTCACCAATTAAAAATAGCATATACTCTTGGGAACAAACTTCAGGGACTGGAGGTTTTCTGAGTTCTCTCTAATGCCAGACAGTGGTGCTACCTGCAGCTAAGGACATGACCTTGCTTGAGCCAAACTGTCTTCAAGATGACCAGAACAATTAAAACATATATAGGACTAGATTGCCCTTTGCTATGTTTTCTCTGCAAATAATGCATATGGCAGGTGCTTAGGATTTTAAACATGTCTATTTTGTATATAAATATTATATTAGTATTATTCTGTAGAATTAGAATATACAGAGGCTTTTATTGTATTTTAAGTCCTTTATGTTCTACATTCATTATTACTTCTTTTCAACAGTTTTGCTGTTATATATATTAAATGGGTGACATGCATATGAAATGTGTTTTCTGAATCTTGAGGCGATGTCTGGCAACAGACCATTCAAATTCAAAGTGGTCATGAACCATAATCATGCCAGAATATGTTGCTTAGCAGCATTAGGAGGCCAACAGCTCAGAGAGCTGCAAGTATGGTAGAGGTCATCGTGTCTAGCACGCGCTCATGTCAGGGAACCATGTCATATGGTCATGTCATAAACACACCAAGCTTCTTCTTAAAAATCAATTGCTTTTTCCCTGCCTCTCATCCTGCTAGAAAATGTTGTAAGACAACTTTCTGAAATTGGATTCCTACCTGAATAATTTTGAGATTAATCTTGCTTTTTGTTTTCTCACAGGAAATATTAAACTTTTTTTTTGCCTTTTTTTTTTTCTCCAGCTTTTAAGCATGTCTTGCATATTTATATATGAAACATACATATTTACATGTTTATATTGCATTTATCTTCCACGTTTTTATATCCATTATACATTCTAGTTGCTTCAGTACTGATAAGTTTAGCAAAACAAGTTACCTTGGTTGTCTCCTATAACTATATCCTTTGTTCTGAGGACTTTGGTGGCTCTTTCCTATTCTGGTTTTATTTGGTCTTCATATTTACTGAAGCATGCATCTCTGGTAAACTTTCATCTGTTTATTTTGCAATATACATTTCTGTTTTTAACACTTTACCTAACAGAATTTTCACCTCTACTTTCTTTGGTCTCTTTTAACTGTTGTTCAACCTAGTTTTAAAATGTGTCTTACTAGTCTGTCCTTAAATTACTTGATGTATTACTTTGATGTAGTTCATCCAATTTTTCTTAGGATTTGACAATATTACTTACATATGAATTAATCTCCTGTTCATTGATCATAACTCCTGGGGTTTTTTTCTGCATAGGAATAATCTAAATATTGCTAATATTAGAAAAAAACATTTCAAAAAGAAGTGTAGGTTATATTTTAATATAATCTCTCTTCGAGTCAACAGCTCTCTGGTATTGATTAAGCACATGTGGATCTAAGAAAATGAGGAAAGAGTTGTATCAGATACATGCATCAAAATTAGTTTTGACTGCATATATATTTAAATCATATATATATAAAACATATTTTTTTAATTTTTAATTTTATCTTTAATTTTATAATTTTATTGTAGCCAAAGATAAAAGGTCATGGCAATAGATGTTTATTAATATTAGAGTTATATTGGGATGTTCCCTAATCTGTGGGGAACAATAAAATAAAATTCAGCTCAAAACTGCAATAACACAAATACAACTCAGCATGCATATAAGCTTTTTGTCACTTAAGAGGAGAGGGAAGGTTGTTTGAAGAACTTACCTTCCTGCCAGTACTTAGAAAGGATGAAAACGTAGGAAGGAATTTTAGAGCTTTTGAATATCATGAATATACATCAAGTCTTTCATTTCCTATTCCTGTTTCTTTCAGGAGCTTAGTCAAAACTTAGTCTAAACACATATTCAAAAAAACATACGAAAGCACTGAAACTTCCCGTTAAAGCTGGCTCAAAGAAGAAGCAGAAATATTTCTTCTTCATTCATGATAGGTGGCAGATTAGAAGTTCAGTGGACAGGCCAGAGTCACGGTAATTGCCCAATACCACCTTCTGAAGTGTTTTTAAAGGTAAGAACAAACATTCTAGTCTACACCTGCCTGGGTCTATGGGTGAGGCAACAAAACCTTGAGGTCATTGTTGATTGATGATGGGAATTGTGTTGGCTCATCTAAGCTTGATGATAGAAATCTAAAATAAACAAAAATTGCACTGCATCCCTTAGTCCTTGGAATCACAAAACAAAGTGAAAAGTAAATGATGATTTAAAATATTGGTTTTCATTCTGTAATTGCTGAAAATAATTTAAAAAAAAGCTTTGTTTTTCATTATGCTACCTTATCCCCTTCTAAATAATTGTTAGATGTTGACTCACATCTGATTCAGATATACAACAATATTCTCAGTGGGTGGTACACTAACTTAGGAAAATTTTGCATTGTTCTGGCTTGTCAAACTTGTATTTTCATGCAAATCTTGATTAAGTTCACTAGAAGAAAAAGATAAGGTTTCATAATTATACCTTGAATTAGCAAACTCAGCCCAAATTTAAGAAAAGAGAAGATGTACTTCTTTATCGTCAGTGTAAAAATGGCTGGTTTTATGACTTAGTTTTCTCTAGCATACCTAGCCTCCTGGTCATGGATTCAAAAATCAAGGTTTATCCTTTGAGTACTTAGTGTCATTTAAACACTGTGATGAGCCACAACACATGTACATAGGTATCCTTCTCCTCAGCAGCTGGACTGTTCTTGGAATTTTTTATATATTTTTAAAATAATTCATGTAACACCAGTGACTGCAGTACATGTGTGTACTCAGTATATATGTATGTATTTCTGAAGTCCCAATATTAACATTTAAACATGTTATTGTTACTAGAGAAAAATAATTCAATATAAGTATTTTATCGAACCCAGTACTTCATATTCTGTGTTCTGGGTTCCTCTTCCCAGCCTATGTTCAAACATCAAAGTTCAAAAATCAAAATAGTCTACCGACTTTTGCATTGAAAGCAACAACTCTCAGGAGGCATACATAGCAATATTTTCTTCCTTGTAAAATCATCTTGATGGGACTCACACAAAAAATCAGTAAGTATGTTAGATTACTAATGTCTTACTACCTTATTTTTAGAAGACTTCTACTGAACACAAATGAGATTTTTTTTGTTTATTTCTCATGGTAGGTAATAATCAAAGAAATTCTTCCTAATATGTTACTTATCTGTATTAACGGCTTTGGATCTTAAATATCAGTGACCCAAAATGAAAAGATAAAGGCTTTAATAAAAACAATTATCAAGAAAATCTACTTCAGTAAAAAGAAAACAGAGCCAAAATTGAAGAATTTGACATTTTCGTAAATGAACAAAAATTTTTAAAGTGTTGTCAGAAAGAGCATGTTCTTGCAATGATTTGGTATTTGATGGGACATAAAGGTATAGAAAAAGAATAACCCTTTTTTTGATCCAAAAGCATAATATTTTCCATGGATAGGACAGTTAATGCCAAAAGTTTCTGTACATGGTACTGCTTTCACTATCATAGTTTAAAATTAATAATCTCCTTTTAAATATTAGTTTCAGATAATAAAAGCATTTTGTAGAAAAGAGGAAGAAATTTTCATTCATTAGTAAGTAGGATGCTTTGATCTGTTGATGAAACTCGTGTTTAGAATGTGCATTCCTTGTAGTCCCTATGGGGATCCAGATAGTGCCATTATGTACAGTGCCTAACCACAGAATTAACCTAATTCTAGTGTATTTTCTGGACTCTGGAAGTTATTAAAACAGGTTGCTATGGCAATGTGTGCTGAACTCCAGAATAATCAAGACAGTTATAGACTAAATTTGTTCTAAAAATCAGAGCTAGGAACAATCATTCCCTATTTATCTGTGCACTGTGACAGAGCTGCAATTGTCAGAAAGTCAGCCAGCTTTATAATTTTAACAGGACTCCTGGGAGGAATGGAAAGTACATCTTTGCAGGTGTGGAAAAGAAACACAGAGAAGCCAAGTGATTTTGTAGTCTCACAGAAGGTCTGATGAACTGGGGAATTACTAAAAACATTTTAAGCCCAAACATAAGCATCCAATGTAATGAATTATCCTTTCCCTCATTTATTTTTTGTGGTTTTAAGTACATTATCTTCTGTTTAAGGCCTGGTTGAAACATTCTAGAATTTGTTGCTCTGCTGGTATATAAAACCAAAACACACAAAAAACCAAGTAATTAAGCAGACACCAAAATCTGACTATCTTGATTATTGGTGCCCTAGTAAGCTAATCAGGGCCAGGAAAGAGACTTGAACACTTGTGTACAAGTAGCTGTATGCCTTAGTAGCACTGACTGACATCAAACTGTTAGCACAGTACAAATGACCCACTGTTGCAGATCCTGCCAATGTTTGGCCCAGGGCCACAAATACTCTCCCAGTCAATGCCAGAGCATGATTCCAAGCCCATCAAGGAGCAGCAAAGACATTCCCTCCCAGAAGGCAACACAAGGTTCTTGCCAGAACCTAGAGCAAAAGAGTAGTTTTTCACTTTTTCCTACCCTGAAAAAGAAAAAACCAAACTAAATGAGAAGCTTTGGATAATACAGTAAATTTTATGTGCTGTATCATAGACTGGTTATAGGTGTAAATAGGCAGGAAAATCTAGATTTTGTATGCTATTGTGATACAAATTTGGGAAATTTCAGTGGAGGGTTAATTTTGGGGCGTTTGAATGGGCTGTCTTACACAAATACCTTATGTAATTGATGGCTTCTTCTTCCTTTAAATTCTTTGCTATCCCTCCAATTTTCCACTGTAACTGCATACCACAGAAATGTGTATTGATCCTTGTTTTAATTTAAACTAGATACAGTATACAGAGAGCAAATAAATTCTGCTTTGAGTGTATAAGCTTGTTGTGGTGAAGGATGAAGAGTCAAAGAATGAAATTCTCTGAAATACTTCCTAGCACAGTAATTAAGAACAATGTTTCCTAAGACCATGAAACCTATCAGAGTTTTTAACCTATTGGGGATCAGCGTCCTGATCAACGTCTGTGACTCCTCTACAGCTGGACGTGTAGCAAAAGACCATTTTTTAATATGAATTTTCTATCCAGAGAAAAAAGGCTTCTAGATTTATGGAAGAACATTGTATGAACCCTCTTTTTCCCTGAAATTGCATAAATTGAATCATCCATTTGTTCCCCTGAACTATGCATCCATAAAAGTGTGGTATCATATGATTAACTTAATAAACCTGACTCCATTTCTTGGTATTTTATGAAATTCTTATTTAAGTTAAAAGGTAATCTGGGTAATGCAAACAATTTTGGTAAGTAGCCATGTTCTTGGAGTGCTTATAGGCAGACAGTTTATTAATGAGTCATTGTAGTTGCCAGGAAGTAGATTGAATGAGCAAGTTTTGATTACTTTGTGTAAATTGAGTCAAACACTAGTTACTAATTTATGTATACATGGCTGTCTGAGCATACCAAATGTTGGGTAATGCTTTTTGAAATAGTAATCTAATGCGCTATGTCTGTGGGAACATTAACCTAGTGGTTCAATGCTCTTTAGTGCCTGTAAAATCCATCAATGTGTGCTGTAAGGACATACAGTTGCACGTTGCAATTCAAATACAGAGAATGGTCAGACATCTTAAGACAAAATATATTTAACTATTCTTCTCTAATGAACTCTTTCCAGTTGATATACTGAAAAATAAAGGAAGGAAAAAACCAAGAAAAGAAAAAAAGCAAACAAGGAAGGACATTTTTCAGCTGTTCTATGAAAAGTGGAAAGGAAGACTTGAATGGTGGAAGGACTGAGATACTTGCAGAATCACCTGGTTTGTATCATGGAAATAGTGCTGACTGAAGTTAATGAAACATCTATGTCCTTAAGCAATTTTTAAATTACCATTGACCCCACTTACAAGTAAAAGCAGCAGTGATAGGATTGTAACTCTTTCATTCCTCTAAATGTACACAAATTTCTCCATTTTCTGGTGCTGGTTCTGTTTACAGAAAGAGCAAAGCATACAAGATCAGAAAATTTACGCAATAAAAGTTCATTTTATTTTAGAAAATCATGTTAAAATGGCAGTAATTTCTAATAAAAAAGTGTGGATTTACCTTTCCTCTCATTGTTTAGATGCCAGTGTCTGGTCAATGCTTATGGTCCCTAGGGTTCCCAGTCCTCCACTATTTATTACTGTCCTTAGTCAGATATAATAAATAATTAGATTGCCTTAGATTGCCTTAGTTAGCTATTATAATAACTAGTATCTAGTGTAATTAAATTACTCTTTCTTAAATTTGAATGGACCCCTGTGCTTACTTCTGTGCTTCTATTAAAGTGTTATTATGATTGAATAATATTTTCACTATACTTGCATTCTTAGATACATGAATCCAGGATAAATATGTGCAATATAAAAATGTATAAATAGAAAAAATTAAAACGTTGTCTTAAAAAAAGAAACCACAAAAAAACCCCAAACCAAATGTCATGATTCGCTAATACAAGCAGGGGTCGTGAGGGTTCGTTTAGTGATCTCAGAGCACAAAAGACACAGCAGGGGACAACAACAACAGTTTACTCAACAACAATGCACTTTTATTGAGTGCAATCACGGTATAGGATAGAGAGAGAGAGAGAGAGAGGGGATTATAGCTACCAACGAAGAATGGAGTCCTCCCTCGTGGCAATGCCAATAGGCATGTCCTCCCGTGGGGTGATCACAAAATGGGTTTAACTCAAGGGGTCTTTTTTATAGTCTCTTTAAAAGTGAGAGGCAACTGGCCAAAGGGGGGTGATGTGATGAGGGTCTGTTGCTCTGGGAACAGGTGAAGCCATTGGGCCCGTTTCGGCCCAGGCCAGTCCAGGCTCACTTGCTGGTTTAGACAACAAGTACCAACTTGCTCAAGTCCATTGTTCTTGCACTCTGGTTACCATGGGAAAAGCATACCAGTCTTTGGTCCAGTGAGCACACACCTGCAGGTGAAACTTGGCAGACATCCCACCTCAGCCAGAACCCCTGTGTTGGGGTCTCAGGGTCTCTCTGTCCTTAGTGATGGCTGTGAGGCAGATGAAGGATCTTCGGACTGTCTCTTACACCAAACCAAACAAAGAAAAAAAACCCACCACCAACAAAAAAATAACACCACAAAAACCCAACAGATGTTTAAATTTGTTATTGATATGTTGCTTCACATAACATGGCTTTTATATGAACCAGTTTCTCCAGAGAGTTTGAATCTATCTCATTATGCAGTAAAGTCTAACCAGAAGAGGAACTGGGGGGAAGGAATTTTGATTTTGAAACACTGAGTTCCTGATACAAGGTTATCTTTAAAATCTTTCTCTTATACTACTTATTTAAGTAGGAATATTTCCTCTTCTTTTATTTATTTTCCAATTTGGCCTTGTGAATTTTTATGACAAATGTCACTTTCTGCAAAAGTCACTAAAGTACTTTCTTCTTAGTTCTTACAATGTATGAAGGATTAGCTATCATATGATGTTGTCTGGAGGACCACGTGAAAAAAATGTTCAATCCATCTCAAGACTTCTAATAGAAGCTCAACGAATGATCCTGAGACTAATTTTGAAAGAAGAACAGGCATCAATGAAGATGTGAAAGAAATTTCCAGGAAGTATCCAAATGAGGTGTCACAAGGGCTATGGGATATAATGATAAAGAAAGTTTATTAGGAGACCTTATTATGCATAAAAATGCTCTTGACAAAGGTCACTGGGGGCAAATTCAAGCATTATAAATCCTTTGTTCATCAGTATATACCTAACACATGGATATGCTTTGAGATCAAAAGTTTTAAAAAATGAAGAATAAAAAAGTATTTTTATATATCCCAGGACTCTATGAGACAGAATTGGAAGCAGATCAAAATTTTTTGAGAGCTTTAAATTATAGACTTTCAGAATTTTAATTATTTTGCAATTTTTTAAAGCCAGCATTAAGGGGATGCCTTAAATGGGGGAAGCCAAAATTATTTTCATAGCTACTGCTAGGAATTTGCTTTTTGCATTCTGTCTGATACTGTCCCTAGTCAGCATCAGCAGACTTGACTAAATAGGTGTTGGATGGATATACTCTAACAATGTCATTCCTGAGACCCCAAGAAACACAATAAATTGACTAAAAATATAAGACACACCATTTCCCAAAGCTATGAAGACAGTAAGGCACAAAACCCATAAACCGTTGCCTCTAGGAGAAAACAGAAAATTTAAAAATTAGTATGCAGTACATTGATCTCAGGGATACGATTCAGGCATATATACTGCAATACATTTAATAATTGTCAAAGTATTTGAAAGTAGCTGAAATAAAAATAGCTTGAGGACAAGCTAAGCAGCTTATATATATTTTCCATACAAGGAATAATTACCTCCATTACTTTAGTAGTGCAAATGTCTTTCTTTGAAAACAGTGTGAATCAGGTATTATTCATCAGGTATTACTATTAAATATTTAAAATCTTAAGTATTATAATTGTTCTCTCTCATTCTTATTCTACTCCTTGACCAGAGAGATAGCACATTATTAATAGCTGAGGACATACATGCTGTAAATTTCTTGAACAGAATGAGTAATTGAATAAAACAAACACATAAAATCATAAAGATTAAATTGTTTAATCTTTATTTCCTTTGCTATGTAGGCAAAAGATTGTGCTTAATTCTTCTTTCAGCACAGCCAAAATAATTTTATATGAATGTGCTGTTCTCACTGCAAAGGGTGTGGTCTTACATTTTTTTTGTCTTAACTACCTCTATACCAGGGCTCTGGCAACAAACTTTGGGAACCCAGTTTCTCTTTATGTCCCATCATATATGAAATATACATAGTTCATTGCAATTACCTCTCTTTAATTGTCTGTCATCACTTCAGCCTATGCTGAAAAATAATGAGTTGCAAAGCCCTAAACATGAGGACAAGATCAATCTGTGGTTCATTTAAGTGTCTATCTAACAATATGCTAAGAGCTCTGAACTCTTTCCAGCAGAGCAACTACTTTTGGACTCAGAGCAAAACACTGGAACTGTCCAGCTGAATCCAAGGAGACATCTCTCTCATCCTTCAGGCTAAACAGTTGTTGTAATTGCTGGGCCTCATTATTTTCTTGGATCAGTGACAGCAAGCTCAGCATTTCGTAAGATCAAGATTAGGTCCAGAAAGTTGTAGAACTCAGTCCTGTAGTTTGTTTTCTTTTCCAATTTTCCAGTACAATTCTAGGAAATAGTCCAACCTTCATGTGAGCAAATAGATATGCTCAAATTTTCCTCAACATGACTGAAACCAGGAACATGGACTTTTCTAAAGCAAATGAATTTCTAAGTTTTAGTAACTGTTTACATGAAACACTGACCTTTATATCTTTACCATATCTATGTAGGTACACATTATATACTTGCAAGTACAGTGCCATGTGTGATAATTTTACCTTTGAGTCTAAATGAAGATGCATCATATATACTTGCAAGTACAGTGCCATGTGTGATAATTTTACCTTTGAGTCTAAATGAAGATGCATCAAAAGTAATAGTGTGATGTCAAAGTGAATCCCAGTTTGAACTTATTATCTCTTGTCTTGCCTAACAACTTTATAAATATAAACAATGAGAAATTCAGAATTAAAGCCTTAGCTCAAAGCAAATCACAGAATAGTGAACAAGGAGAAAATGTTTCAAGCAGCCATGAAAAGCATCTGGTCTTTGTGAACTTAAAATTGCATGGAAAACACATCTGTCCAAAAATCAGAATACCGGCAGCTGTTGTAGCCAGCTGTTACTTTGTCCATTTAAAAAAAAAAAGTAAAGGGGTATAATTTTTAATTAACTATTTTCTACTCACACTTGTTTGGTATGTATTTTTTATGTTTTCTTTAGTATGTATTTTTTAAATTAAAATTACTTTTTGCAAGGAAAGGTTTCCTTTCCTAGCCTTGGTTGTCTTCAACATCAATTTAGTAGTAATCTAAGTAATTATGAATTATGAATCTCAAAACCAGGAGATCATAGGCATGAGTGAAAATACCAAAGTTTTGATTTATCATTGAATCTTTATTGCTTTCCTTAAGACAAAATCAATGTGCTGGCTTGAAGGCAAAATCAGCGAGAGACTCCAAGTCAGAAAAACAATTTAATAGGAGAGAAAAAAAAAGGTAAAATAAAATAAAATAAAATAAAATAAAATAAAATAAAATAAAATAAAATAAAATAAATGGAATAGACAAAAGATCACTGACCGAGTCAGAATACAACCTGACACCGTGGTGCTAGCAGTCCAGATGAAGTGGTCTTGTTGAAGCAGTGTTCCCGCAGAAAGGTCTGGTAGCTCTTGTCCTCTGGGAATCCAGTGGGTAAGGATTTTACCAATAAAAACATCTTTATTGTCTCACTTTCTTTTGATATTTTTTTAAAAAATCTTTTTTAAAACCAAGATAATTAGAAATATTTTAATGAGTTTAAGTGAAGAATTATATGCTTCATAGGCTTTCTATGCTCTAGACTTGGCCTTGTGATTTAGAGAGATACATTTAGAGAGCATTTCAAGCTTTACAGTATGTATATTTTGTTTATAAATTTCTAGAACAGTGCTAATATTTTTCCTGCTTTATTATAATAGAGCTCAATTACTTTCATAATTTTCCTTCTGTGCAATTTTTCATCTGGGTATAATGAATTCACACAAGGTCCTCACTGCTAGAGCTGGTGCTATTTCTTCAATCATGCACGGTAAAAAGAATGATTTATTTCTTTATTTCAACTGTCATTTATTAAAACTGATAAGTCAATGAAAGAAAAAAGTTAGAAAAACTTTTCACTAGATAATAAAAACAG
Organism: Hirundo rustica; assembly: GCF_015227805.2. Taxonomy (NCBI): domain Eukaryota; kingdom Metazoa; phylum Chordata; class Aves; order Passeriformes; family Hirundinidae; genus Hirundo; species Hirundo rustica. The sequence goes on along the minus strand of NC_053453.1, from coordinate 42,957,395 downwards.
CTCATTAAAAAAACAAAATAGAAACAAAACAGTAGGCATACTCTAGGCAAAACTGTTTGGAAAACTTGTTGCTTTTGCATGTAGTTGTAGGATAGTATTTTTAGCAAAAAGTTAATTTTATAAAATTGGAATCTCTAAGTTTCCCTAATCGGCAGCTTTTTGAAGCTGTGCAGACCCATTTTCCTGCAAATATCTTGTTCTGTCTGCTTTATTATGTAGCAATATTGATTAACCTTTTCTAATTACATGGACAGCATGTACTGAATAAACTCCACTTTTTCTCAGTAGTATTGATTAAATTGTTTTGGTTGCTGAAAAACTGAGAAACTTCACAGATATTAGGATTATTTTAAGATACTTGCTTTTATTTTTGGAACTCCTAATGAAGGTTGAATAATTTTTTTTCTAGTTCTGAGTTTTCACCTTCCCACTTAACACATTTTTTAAAAATTATGCTTATAATAGTATGGGGCATTTTTACTCATAACTGCAGAAACTGCAGCCCTGTAGAACTGCATACCTTTTTTCCATTTTATTTTCTCCCATAGTCCCATATTAAAATTTCTTAGAAAAATAGTGACAATAAAGTAGACAATATTTCAAAAATATTTTCTGGAAAATTGCAGCACTTATCTACTTTCTCACAGTAAAAAAAGTTGAAATCCTCATATTGTCTTTGGTTTTTTGACTTGATAATATAAGCTGGTCTGTACAGTGAACATACATGTGAATTTATCATAGAAAGGATCCTTTCAGAGAATAGTCATTTCATCAGCGACACTCTTCCATCTCTTCCACTTCTTTCCTTGAATTTGAGCAGTTTAAACAGCAAAATGGAGATGATGGTCATCTCTAAAGGCTGCATGTTTTACAGCTGGCAACAATAATAAAAAGTACTATTAAAAACATTCCACCTCAGCAGGCGTACACACAGATTTTTTTCCTCAAGTTACTGATTAGCAAAATTGCTGTATTTTCTGCAGCTATAGGTATGTTGTACATTTGTGTCTTACTGTCTAAAGGTATTAATTTACAAAAAGTCTACTGACATATACTGCAATGGAGTCTCTAGATCAGACTTTTCTTTTGGCTGAAACAACAATGGACTGATAAATATATTTGACAGTAGCGAATCAGTGGAAACTGTGATAAGTGATCATACAAGGATCTTGTGCTCACAACAGCACTGTGATAACTCAGGTCTATAAATTTTCCACTTGTGAAAATATTTGCTGTTAAAAAAGACATTAACCCTCTGAAAGCTGGAATTGTTTTGTTAATTTGCCTCATTGTTCTCCCTGGATTAACCAATCATGGATCCGTATTTACTCAATTTCATTAGGATGTAGCTTCCAATAGAATGGCAAAAGAAACAAGATAGGTCATGGTAAATCTGTCAGTGAGATGGCTTTTGAGATGTTCAGTATCATGGTGATACAGGTAAAGAATGTCATCATTAGATTATGTTTGTTCTTTCATTATTCATACTGGCTTCTTGCATTACCTCTGATCTATTAGACCAAAAACATGGCATTAATTATCTTATTACTTGTGTATAAGGTAAAATGTTTATGTATTCATCAGCAGAGGAAAACTGAGTTCAACTAAAAGACTCGGTATCTATAAGGTCAGACCTAAAGAGTATTCCTTTGAGTCGCTCTAGCTTACTCAAGGAATCTGAAATATTTTTAAGACTGAAATATATTTTCAGAGAAAATCTTTTTGAGATTGAAAAAGATTGATAAAATTACTATTACTATTTTCAGATAATATTTCTTAAATATCATTCTTCCTTTTATTTCTTTGTGCTTCATATGAAAGCAAATAAATCACTGATTTTTTTTTTTTTTTTTTGGTATACTCTAGAATATTTTGCCTTCTTTTTTTTATAATATTAAGTATATTTTTCAAGTATGTTGACATTTTAGTCTAGATATGTAGCAGAACGATTGTATTGTAAGGAGGATTCAGGTGTTCCCTATGAAGTCATAATAACACGGAAAGAGAAATATTATCTTGTATTCAAAAACCCCTAAATCTGTTTGTATCTAAAAATAATCCAATTCTCTGAATTATGTCTAAAGGAAGCAATTTCATTTTTCCAGCTGTAGATTTGCTTTAGCTACAAGAGAAATCATTTATTTACTTGCACCATACCACAGGTTGGATCCCGCTGTATGAGACCTGGAAGTAAACATGAAAATAGTCACAATTACTTTTAGACTTATATTAATAAAAATAAATAAAGGTTCTAATGCAATTAAATTGCTTGTAATTAAATAAACTC